>NC_135004.1:9724502-10027771 GCF_051020985.1 Nomia melanderi | reverse complement strand
AACGTCACCGGGGTAAAAAAGAAATCGGAAGGTTAGTTTTATTTCTGCTGCCGATGGTTGTTGTGTTTCCGCCGCGGAGAAACGTGTATCGACGGGAAGAGTTAGAGTTAGTTCGAAATAATGTGTAAGTTGGAAGTTTTAAATATTAATATATTTTAACGTCTACTTTTGGTACATTGACACGTGACTGGTAATGGGAGTCCTGTTTCGAGCACTGTAACGATTCACCTCTCAAGAAGCTACTAACGACTGTATGAAGTCGAGTTTCCATTTGTACATCAAGGTATACTTTGAATAAAAATTATATTGTATTTATATTTCAACATGCTAACAATAATTTTCTTACTTTTCTTTCTATTAACACTAAACGTGCCGCAATTTGTCAAATGGCCGGTTTCAAAATATAATTGAAAATTCAATTTCTAACAAAATTTGGCCGTCTAAATTGTTTATTTCTACTTCGTAACCAATTATTTCACTGGTTACGACGTTTCTTACATATTCATTTGACGTTTAGTACTAAATATGGAACCGCAAAGGAAATTTTACTTTGACATGTCAGCCGCGCGTGAAGACCTACGCGCTGCGTCCTTCAGGTCGGAGGGTTTAACAAGGTGTACTCAGCCTCAATTTACGCGGCACATTTTTGCGCGAATCTCTTTTATACGCAGTAAATTGGAACACTATTCGCGCGGTAATTTTTATGCGCGATGTTAATTTATTAACGCTGAATAAAATGTACTTTTGTTTTCTGAAACGTCATTATTACTATTTCTTCCGTTTGGTTATGTAAAATAAATGTGTATTTCTAAAATTTATAACAGCTTTTCTGTCTAATATTTTGTTTTCTATTGTATCGGCACACTCTGTTTACACGATTTTCATTCGCGTAAAACGAATCCACGTGCTATGTATGCGCAAACGATGGAGTAAGTTCATACAAAACGTCCCGTATTTCTTGTGTACACCAATTTTTGCATCTTCGAAGGCCACAGTTGTTTCTGTGCATTAAACAGTGCTTCAATCATTTTACTTCGAATTACACGCTAATTCCCTTCTAGGTTCTAAATTACGGTACGCTGCGAATAGAAAATACGCGAGGTACAATTTTTAAGACATTGCCCAAAGCACTGACATGTAAGACGCTGACGCTTTCATAATCTGTGAACAGAATAAACAGAGATACGTATGTTATTATTGTTTATATTCATATATTATCTGTTATTATTATTACAGTAAGTTATAACTAAATTCATAAGATCAGAACATATGTGCAGTTGCAGTTAAATTTATTTGTGTTACAACTTAACTTTGACTCGTTATTATTTTATTTTGCAAATCTTATTTATGTGTACCATGCGATGAGAGTATTGTTCGTTATTAACATCAATATTCCAATAAAAAGATGTAAAGCTCTTACACTGGTAAAGCTCTCTAAACTCAAAACTGAAAATTTTCCGAAAGTTAACGGCAATCCCCTCTGAGATCTTAAAATCAAAAGTATCACATGCTGACTGATAGGAGACCGTAAATCGTACCAAGTCATTTCGTATGCTGCATCAATGAACATATTGCTCTATAAATTAGAGAAATATTTTACAGTGAAATTCATAGAAGTGTACGTACTTACTACTCGTGTTATAATAAATAGAAATCTATAAAAAAATGTATACTGTTATATGAAAAACTTATAGTTACTCTTGATATTCGTAACATTTAGAATAATTACATTTAAAATTAAAAAAAATTTTTTTAATAAACAATGCTTTAAGAATTTGCAATAAATGAGAATCAATAAATTAATAATTTCAATAAATCAGAATCGAAAAGTGAAAATTTTGAAACCAAAATAATTAATTTAATTCTTTCACTGATGTTACGTAATTATTTTAAAGAACTCTAATAAATATTCTTGCTAAATAATAATACGAAGTGTGTATTATATATTATTGCTTATAACGAATATTATTTACGATACGTTCAAATTAATCTATAAAATTTAACCTTAACGTTGAGGTACTCTCCAGCGAAACAATATATGAATATTTCTACACAAATTGAGACGTAAAAGGAAGAAGACCTGAACAGCAAAGGAAGTCCATTTTCTTCATGTAATGACTGAAACACAAAATTATATTTACGTAAAATATTACTTACTAGTATCATATCCAGTATATATTCGCCTAAGAATTTTTATACTAATTTTAAATTGTGTTACAATATTTTTAGGATCATAAATTAAATGCAATTACATTTGGTGTGGATTAGACCACTTCATTTCGTTATTGTTACCTTCATTTTACGCATTTTTAGTCAAGAAATCGGTCGATTAACAAGATAATCCTTTTGCTACTACGGATGACTATAGTCACCCGCCACAAAAATGGAGCCAAAAGTTAAGACAATATACACAATAACAAAAATACGTTCATAGAAAAATTATATACATATTGTTATGAATAAAAATCCTTTTGCATCTAAAAGCAGGGTCACAACAGCGTTTTTGAGACAAAAGAGCCCCAAATGATGAAGACTGCGTGCACTTAATGTTTCCACTTTTGGCACGGTGCTCCGTTCTACACGAGGGATTTCGCGACGAGGCCCGCCGTAGCGAAAGGGTTAAATCTCAAAATGGAACAAGAAAACGAACGAATATAAAAATAGATATCTAACTTTGAAGTGTCATTGTTTTAAAATTAAAGCGTAGATTCTTCTGTATACCAGTTTACATATTATTAGAGAAATAATTGTTGCATAAAAATCGGCAGTTCAGTGGTCATTATCCAAAGTTTTGCACCGTTTTCATCAAACACAACGACGGTATAATACATCAAATTTAATTTGAAAAAGAATCGTCAAATTATTCATTGCAAACGTTAATTATTACGCAGTATTTCAATATTACTAAACAATACTGATACCACGAAAATGATACCAGCGTCCCGTTTGCAAGGGCGTAACACATAATCAGCAAATAGACATTTGTGCTTCCCAATGAAATCGAAAACTCTACGTTGTACTGGGTCGGCGCACTAACACTTTGCACATTTCATTCGTTACGACAGGAATAATATTCTTCTGCACGAGTTTCTTTTCTGTCCCGTAGCACTACTCGCCGGCGAATAACTTACCCGTCATTCATCCACAGAATAATTAATTTAGCGATCAACAAACTGTACGGCAGAGAGATACTCATACAGTCGACCACGGACGCGATGTCGTCGGTTCGAAAGTGTTTAATTATATATTTGTATTGGAAAAGCTGCCAAAAAGCAGTGGACATCAACCAGTAGAGTTTATGCAAACTGGGGAACGGCGTGCCGGGCCAAATGCCGACAAAATGGAGTCCATACTTCACAGACCGGCTGACCGTGCTCCGAAGCGTCATGTCACGCGTCGTTTTTTTCGTGTTTATTTTTCTCCAAATTCCCGTTGTCTTCGGCTCGCCAATGCCCATTATGCTCGAACCATCGTCACTCGAAACACACGACCCTGCTGCAAGCACGTCGCACGATGAACTGAAAAGCTTCTCAAAACCAATGCAGAAGTTAGCATACCACGTACCCCAATCGTGCGCTTCCCCTCGCGTGTTCAGCATGAATATTAAAAATTAGTGATTGCAGGTTTACGGGCAAACAGCAAGACACATCGGCATTATAGTTTCATCCGATTTCATCGTGCGCACCAACTTTGTTGCAATAATAAATGACCGGCATTAAGGATTCAGAAGTAGCCACGCGGCACGCGGACTTATGTAATATTGATGGGGAGAGATGTTGTGGTAAATCAAAGTTTCGGAACCTGAAGGGACAAACTTGTAGAAATAAAAATACTTGGCTCGCCGCCGTATAAAATTGTAACGTCACTGGAGTAAAGGAAAAGTTGATAAGTTAGTTTCTTTCCTGTCGGGGAAGCGTAGCATTTCTGTTATAAGAAGCAGATGTTAAGAAGAGGGACCAATTGAGGCGGCTGAAAAGTGTAAGTTGATTTTTTGAATATTGTTGTATTCTTTTTGTTTTTGTACAGTGATTTATTTTATGTACGTTCGTCGCGTTAACAGATGAACGAATAAAGGTGATTATTGGAAAGCTCGTTTGAAGTTAGCAAGTATCACATTGTTGCGTTTACGGCAATGATCAAACATTTAACTTGCAATGTTTATAAAATTCAATGGGCGTCAAATTGACACGTCCGTAAACCCAATGTTAATAAAATCTATTGTCAGTCACACACGGAGAAAATTGTGTTCTGTTAACTTGTAATTGAACCTTTCACTGTCAACCCAATTCACCGCCAATCATACATTAACGTCTTACGCTGGAAACAAGAGATTTGGCAAAGTCTTGTGCAAGAAATTTTGTTCTCGTCGATTTTACGGGGATATGTACACTATTTTTGTTCATTAATAATTATGTATAAAATGATACGTTTCAAAATAATCTAGTACTTGTAATGCAACAAGACTATTGATGTGTATAAGACATCATTAGCAATTTTAGAAGAAACATATCTCGACGTGCGTGGCATGTCTTTCCAGTGTAAGAGGTTAAGAAGACCAGAAAGAAAACCTATTATTTTTAGTCGCAACAGAAAGTTTCATTATTTCACATAAACTTTGAAGTATTAATCCAAACAGAGGATTATTTGAATGAATCACTAGCTATGAAACTGTTTTAAAAAAAGAAGGAAGTTATATTTTGAATTAAAGATTTTTATAACATAATCAAACTTTCTATTTAAACTAAGAATAATGGATTTCTTTCCGATCCCGAAATATAAATCAAAGTTCACCGAGAAACATCCGATTTCAGTAGAGCACAATTAACACTTCAGACATCCACCGACAATCTTAGTAAATTGTCAGGATCCAGCGTTGATTGTGGACATTCAACCAATTTCGAGCGTTCACCGTAAACGTTTCGTGGAACGATTTATTTTATTGTACTTTTTGCTCGCTGCAGGTATGCGTCAGCGATCTTCTTTACCGAACAGTTAACTTCATGACGCCATTACCGTAAAAGTCAAGCAGATCGGACATGACGTCATAAGGTACTTCTTGTTTCACTTGAACTATCCGGCCACCTCTTAAACGTCTCAACGTGTACCTAGGTGCACTGTGTATGTACACGGAAATTACGAGACTAGCGTTAAGTACTTACGGTTATAATAAGTAACTCTGGACAATATGTAACTAGAGTATTCAACAAGAACTCGCGGATATATGTAGAAAGTGTTCGCGTTATTTGCGGTATTATAACGTGGGTTGCTACAAAAGTATCGGGAATGAGAAAACTCGCAAATAAGTTTGAACAAATGGTTTCATTGTTTCTCAGAATATTCTACTTCGACGTTAATGCATTCTCCATTGTGTTGTGTCAGCATCTTGAAACTTAAAAATGTGAAGCTTTACGAAAATAAACAACTGATTGACAACGAGCTCCTGAAAATTTTGCAGCAACCTACGTAGTATTTGGAATAGTCGTAAACAATTCGATCATTCCATAATACTGTACTCACTAGTTAATTTGTTTTATTAATAAGGTTACAGTAGAAGCATGTGGCGTCGATCCCATGAAAATTAACAAGAGCTGCTAAGAATCTTACTGCTCGAGCTGAAACATGTCTAATTAATAATGGTAATCATTTTGGACACCTTATGCAGTTCTAACAATAAAAGAAACTAATGAGTACAATACCAAGAACTAATTAAATTATTCGTGACCATTGTTGACCTTGAATAACTTTTAAGTCCATTGCATTCCAAAACGATTGAATTTCCATCGAAGCACGCCTTCATACAATGTAAACGAAAATTATAACATTCCATTTAAAAGATAAATCGTTGTATTTAACCTGTTAATCTGTAATTGTCAATCGTTATATTTAATCAGTTAAATATTTTATAAAACATTTCGTCATTTATACATTTTCTAAATATGTCATAAAATATTTTGTCGAAATAAATAATGAACAAGTGAAAAGTGATTTTCTTTTATTACTTTAAAAGTAACAATAGTTAATTCCCCGGTTAACAGGTTAACAGTGCTGATCAAATCGTTTTCTACAAAAAAAGTTTTCATGTTTATAAATAATACTCAACCAATTTCTACAGTTAAAATTGCTATTTCTTTTTTAAAAATACATTCCTTGGGAAGTATGAACAGAAACTGTTTTCGGAGTCGTATTCAACGCACGAAGGTCTCGAAGAATTGCCTCTTGAATTTGAAAACAAAATCGCGGAGATATCGGTTAGTCGTAATCATTTATACATGCCATCATTAAAAGGAGACCGGCAAGAACGGCAAACATATAGGCTGTCGTTTGATGAATAACTTGCGCGGTTATCGCAAGCTCGTAGGTAGACGACACGTTGGTGTCGAACGGTAAATGCATATTCAAGAGAAGCTGTCGATCCACTGAATCGTCAGATCGTAGAAACGCGAGAGTACCGGTTACATACACGCTCGACGAGATCAGTTACTAGAAGGAAATGATTGAGTTCGTTAAACGACACGAAAGTGCCGCCGCTACTGATATCAAACTATTTGTATCGATGTCAGCATATTACATATAATCTTCTTCTATGGTTGATATTATTTGAGTGGCTCAACATAATAGTCGTTTAACTTCTATTTCCGAGTTCTCGAGACAAAACAGCTTTTACGAAATACTCTTGGATTAATTATATGTCAATATTACAATGTTGATTATTGAAATTAGTAATTGTAATGAAGTGCGTGTTAGATCGTCAAACGTTAATACCAGACTGTCGATTTTTCTGTATTTATAACCAGTTCTATAATACAATAAGAAATTTCTTTGTGAAACAAAAATAAGGAAAGTACAGAAATTGTAATTAAAAAGTAAATATACGGTTCGATAGCTTTTAATACGGTGCTTGGTCAGTTTTCATTTAAAGCTAATATTTAAAGATAATAATGGTAGAAAATGCAGACCTATGTATATGATTCTGTTTTATTTAGTATTTTACGTTTCTGTATAAAAATGTGAATTTGCATTAAAATCCACGATCTAATTATTACGTCTCAACGTACAGTTCTATTTATTCACACATGATTAATACAAACGGAGGGAAAGCGAAAGAAATAATGGAATCAGTTGGTATAAACATGCGCCATGTTTCATACATAATACCCATGTGTGATTTCTAGATTAAATTCGAAATTACAATACGCTACAAGTAGAAAACACCCAAGATGTTACTATTAATACATTGCAAGGAGTACTGACATGTAAGATGCTGACGCCTTCATAATCTGCAAACACAGAAATCAGAATTACACAAAATATTATTCAACTGTAATATAAATAAGATATATTTATTATTTCTTTCTATTATTTCTATGAAGCAGTGAAATAGCAATGATTGATTTATACTGACCACAAATAGTTTCTTTCTAATCAGAATTATGCGAATTTGGCGTACAAATTCTTAATATTGAAATACGTTTACATCTACAACTAAATCTATTTGTGTTATAACCTAATTAAACTGATTTGATTATTTCTGGGCTATATTATTACAACCTATTATCTTGGCTATACCATTACTTTGACTGTATTATTAAAGATACGAATACAATAGAAAAATAATGCCTCTATTGTAAATTTATAATTATTCTTGGCTATAGATATTATCCTAAGTAAAATATAAAAACCTTACACGGGAAAAACTTTCCAAACTCAATGTTGAAAACTTTCCGAAAGTTAGCGGCATTCCTTTCTGGGATCTTAAAATTAGAAGCACCAATTGTCGACTGATTGTAGGCTGCAAATCGTACCACGTAACTTGGTATGCTGCATCAATAATCATATCGCTCTAAAAATTAAACCGAAAATTAAAAATAATATGAGTTAGCATTACATAATCTAGATATTACCAACAATTTCAGTTATGAAAACATGTACAATAACATTATTTTTAATCGGAAAATTTTATACTTTCAATTTCACTTCCACCGAATGAAATATCAGTGACATTTTAATCGAACAGAATCGGCACACATATTCTATTCCGTCGAATTATTCCAGATAATACCTGTATGTCGAATAAATCACCTCACAGGGTATAAAATTCCTTATCCGCTTGTTGTAATTCAAGAAGCATAATAACCTTAACATTGAGGTATTCTCCAGCGAAGCAATATATGAATATCTCTAAACAAAGTACCATGTAGAACCAACAACACTTGATGATTACGAGATTGCCACTACTAGCCTTTAATGACTGTAATACAGAAGTATTATTACGTGTAATATGTATATACAAATCATATACAAGTATAATTTAAAAAAAATCAAAGTTCAATGACACTAATCACTAATTTTTCGTGCCCAGTAGTAAATTTATTATTATTAAACTTTCAAGGTACTCTTGCAAACTTAAAACAACATTATGTCACTACATGTTTCATTTAAATAATACCATACTTTTAACCATTTCAACGTACTTCTAGTACTCTTTGTATACATATATAATTAAACCAACATTACTTACCACTATAATAAGAAATCCTAAACAGCATGACGTTAAAGTGTTCGCCAAAAGTTGAAGAAGAGATATGTAGGTAAAGAATTTCTCAATTCTTTCTGTAAACATGATGATTTCTTGATGCCGCATTGCAACGAATCGTACTTGTCCTTCGTCTTTAGAAGATATATTCGTTAGTATATGGCATAATATATCAACGAGACATCCTATGTGAAGTATCTAAAAATAGTGATACTATGGCTAAAAGGTAATGCAAACTTTGCACTTTCAAATTTTTCATAAATGCATGGAACTTCGTCATCTAATGATTACCTTGAGGGAATAGTCCTATTCGTGATCCGACGACTTTAAATGATTCGTAAAATTAAAAGTTCTTATTCTAATGTAAATCATGAATTATTGTATATAACACTTATTCGACATTCGCGGAAAACGACCACGTTAAACCGGAATACCTCATTAAGCGGATACCTTATAAACTAGTTTCCAAATTTTAACCAGACATATTGACTAATATCTTTTAATATCTATAATATTTTAATATGTTCCGAAAAATATATTCTCAAGAAAACGTCAAATCTAGCATAATATGGAGAAAGTAAATCCAACGAAATATAAGCGATCGACAGAATCATTCACACTCACCATCATCAAGAGCAGAGCACCAAAGATGCCAAACGTGTAGGCTGCTGCAACTTGATGAATAACTTGTGCAGCCACAATAAGCTCGTAAGTAGGCGATACATTGGTGTCGAACGGTAAATCCATATTCAAGATAAGCTGTCGATCCAATGAATCGTTGTATCGTGGAACTGAGAGGGTACCGGCTGCATATGTCGTCGCTGCTACCAAATACACGAAAGCGATCGAGCTCGTTATGCGATACGAAAGATCCGACGTTTTGGGTATGATCTTATTGCTATCAATGGCGGCATATTTCACGCAATCTTCCTCCATGGTTGTTAAGATTTCACATAGCAAACTGCGAGATATCGTCAGTAGAGTCATCAGCCTCCGTTAACCGTAAGTTACATCGAATTACTTTAACCCTAGAAAGTCTGAGGAAGAGAGGTTCCTCGAATCCACCGAATTACAAATTTAAAGAAAGCATCATTTCTCTTACTTTCAAAAATTCCATGAAATTATTTCTTGTTGCTAATATCTTTAATATCACTACGGAACAATGATTTCGGGTTAGTAAAGTTATCGTTAAAGTCATGTGAGATGTAGATGCATCGCTCGAAGAGTTTGAAGAACGCAGCTACAGGTGCGTACCGGAAGCAACAAACTAACACTACCGAAAATAAAAGAACAAAACATCCTCTCAAGCAGCTAAATTTCTATATTTTATTTGAAAGAGGTGGAGTCTTACCCGTGATTCACCCAAGCAATCATTAATTTAATAGCCAGCACAGTGTTTGTCAAAGTAATACTCAAAGTATCGACTATTTTCATAAGGCTGTCAGTTTGAAGATGCTTGTAGATATACTTATATTGATATCCCTGGCACAGACCCACAGTCAAAATCCAAAAAAATTTATGTACACCTGGGAACATTGTGCCTGGCCAAATACCGACAAAATGAAGCCCATACTTGACAGACTTGCTAACTGTACTCGGCAGTTCTATTTCACCCGATACTTCTTTCTTCGTCCTCATTTTTCTAAGTTCCACTTATCCTTCATTCACCAGAGTCTATTACATTGGGATCATCGCGTCGATCACCCTTACATTCGATAGTATCGCAACAATGTTCTACGACGTACTGAAAACCTTCTCGAAAAAACAATAGGAAGTAAAAGTTCCCCAGCCATCTGTTCCCCCTCACATAACCTGCTTAAATATTCAAAATAAAAGATTATAGGTTTTACATGAACAAAAGATGCGTTCGCACAGTTTCAAGTTTTCATCGAATGTCGTGTGGTATCAAACTTCGTTTTAATAATAAATGATCGCTGTTAAATATTCTGAAGCAGCGCACACAGCACGTGAGCGCATGTTATATTCATTGGAACAGTGGTTGCAACAAATTAAAGTTCCGAGACTAAGGAAAACGAAAACATTTAGAAATGAAAAAGTATTTCCCTCAATACTATGGATTGAAACATTGTAAGGTAAAGAAGAAATTGAAAGGTTAGTTCCGTTTCTGCAACACGAGGTAGTGCTTCTTTCCATTCTAAAGAAGAAAGCTTTGTAAAGAAAGCAACTGACAATATTTTAAAATAAAACGTAGGTTGAACAGTCCAGTGTTCATTATATTTTTTACGATTAACTTTTACTTTTAATACACTCATATGTAATTGTCAATGACAGAAGATTGTATTTTAAGCACGTAGTAACAACAGGTTTATGTTATACAAACATAATTCTTTCTCGTATGTGATCGCCTTTTTTCATTTTGGTGGGCCACAGCTTTTTATGTGCATTACACGGTGTTCTAAACGTTTTACGCAGAATTACGCATGCAATTCATCGATGGGAACTATGCGGGGTGGATTCTTTACGACATCGCAAGAAGTACTGACATGTAAGATGCTGACGCTTTCATTATCTGCGGACACATTAATCAAATCACAAATTTTATTATATATTTTATTTGTTAGATATATGATGAATGAATTACTTTGTTTTCAATTTCAATATTACCAGAAATACAATATACAAATCTTACGCCAGTAAAGTTTTCCAAATTCAGTGTTGAAAACTTTCCGAAAGTTAACGGCATTCCCTTCTGGGATCTTAAAATTAGAAGCACCAATTGTCGACTGATTGTAGGCTGCAAATCGTACCAGGTAACTTGGTATGCTGCATCAAGCATCCTATCGCTCTAAAAATTAAACCGAAAATTAAGAATAATATGAGTTAGTATTACATAATCTAGATATTACCAACAGTTTCAGACATGAAAACAAGCACAATAACGTTATTTTTAATCGCAAAATTTTGTACTTTCAATTTCATTTCTACCGAATGAAATATCAGTGACATTTTAATCGAACAGAATCTGCACACATATTCTATTCCGTTGAATTATTTCAGATAATACCTGTATGTCGAATAAATCACCTCACAGGGTATAAAATTCCTTATCCGCTTGTTTTAATTCAAGAAGCATAATAACCTTAGCACTGAGGTATTCTCCAGCGAAGCAATATATGAATATCTCTAAACAAAGTACCATGTAGAACCAACAACACTTGATGAGTATGATACGGCTACTATCTGTTCTCAATGACTGGAATACAAAATTATTATTATGTAAAATATACATACACAAATCAAATACATGTGAATACAATATACATTTTGTACCATTTAACTCTGCCATCTAAAGTATTTCAATTAAGATAAAACTGTATTATAAAATTAATAATATTAAGAAAATTAGCTTCGACAAATTATTTGGTTTCTTGTGCTTGTATCAGTTACATTGATCATTAATCTGCCGTCTTCAATAAGAACTTTTTTATTATCCAACTTTGAATTTATTTTTGTGAACTTAAAAGACTTGTAAATTTTGTTCATTTGAGTAAAACCATACTTTTAAGCGTTTCATATAAATGTCTAGTACACTTTTGTATGCATACATAATGAAACTAGCATAACTTACAGCTATAATGATAAATCCCAAACAGCATGTCGTTAAAGTGTTCGCAAAAAGTTGAAAAAGAGATATGTAGGTAAAGAATTTCTCAATTCTTTCTGCAAACATGATGATTTCTTGATGCCGCATTGCAACGAATCGTACTTGTCCTTCGTCTTTAGAAGATATATTCGTTAGTATATGGCATAATATATCAACGAGACATCCTATGTGAAGTATCTAAAAATAGTGACACTATGGCTAAATAATAATGCAAACTTTGCACCTCATATACTCAGGTTCAAGAAATAAAAGATCAATAGAATCATTTAAACTGACCATCATCGTGAGCAGAGCACCAAAGATGCCAAACGTGTATGCTGCTGCCACTTGATGAATAACTTGTGCAGTCACAACAAGCTCG
Source organism: Nomia melanderi (assembly GCF_051020985.1). Classification (NCBI taxonomy): domain Eukaryota; kingdom Metazoa; phylum Arthropoda; class Insecta; order Hymenoptera; family Halictidae; genus Nomia; species Nomia melanderi. The sequence goes on along the minus strand of NC_135004.1, from coordinate 10,015,252 downwards.
TAAGCAGGCGATTCATTGGTGTCGAACGGTAAATCCATATTCAAGATAAGCTGTCGATCCAACGAATCGTTGTATCGTGGTATCGATAGGGCACCGGCTGAATATGTAGTCGCTGCTACCAAATACACGAAAGCGATCGAGGTCGTTACACGATACGAAAGATCCGACGTTTTGGGTATGATCTTATTGCTATCAATGGCGGCATATTTCACGCAATCTTCCTCCATGGTTGTTAAGATTTCACATAGCAAACTGCGAGATATCGTCAGTAGAGTCATCAGCCTTCGTTAACCGTAAGTTACAGCGAATTATTTTAACCCTAGAAAGTCTGTGGAAGAGAGGTTCCTCGAATCCACCAAATTACAAATTTAAAGAAAGCATCATTTCTCTTACTTTCAAAAAGTTTCATGAAATTATTTCTTGTTGCTAATATCTTTAATATTACTACGGAACAATGATTTTGGGTTAGTAAAGCGATTGTTAAAGTCGTGTGAGATGCAGATGCATCGCTTGAAGAGTTTGAAGAACGCTGTTACATGCGTGTACGGGTAGTAACAAACAAAAAAATTAAATTTCTTCTCACACAACAGAAACAATTTCGTATCAGATGCAAAAAAATCACGTATGTAATAAGCACATGAGTAATACAGTAATTTAAAATAAACGTACGGTGTCAGACAAGATGTCAATTTGATTTTATTCATTTGTTAGTAGGCCATAATAAAAATTGTGCAAATTCAGTGTATAAAAACGGTTTTTATATTATTTGCTTTTGATATGGCAAGGTGTACTCTTGAAATATATGTATTTGAAAGACAGTTTTTGGTGAAAAATATAATGAACTTAAGTGCATTCCGCGAGTCCCACCTTAATCTGTCACGTAACGACCCGAAACATAGCCTTTCTAGGATTAATCATTAAAACATTGTATAATTATTACTCTGTCCCACTATAATTTTACATACGACGAAAAGTATAATTCTTGTCTATTATTAAAGTAAAACCCATTTAATTATCTTAGTCGCAGTAATTTCTTGCATATAGACTAACCAAGAATGAAATAATAATTGGGTACCAGAAATTATTTTGTCGACTCATTTTTCTGTAAACCTTGTAATAAAGAACTGTAAAAGTCATTTGTTACTCAAAACTCGTATTACATCAAATAAATCAATATCTTTTATATTTTCAAATAACACTACCGAAAATAAAAGAACAAAACATCCTCTAAAACAATTAGATTTCTATTTTTATTTGAAAGAGAAGGAGACTTACCCATGATTCACCCAAGCAATCATTAATTTAATACCCAGAACAGTGTACGGCAAAGTAATACTCAAAGAGTCCATTGTTTCCATAAGGCTGTTAGTTTTGATATGAGTGAGCACATACTTGTACTGATATCCTTGGCAGAGACCCACAGTCAAAATCCAGAAAAATTTATGCACACCTGGGAACAATGTGCCTGGCCAAATACCGACGAAATGAAGCCCGTACCTGACAGACTTGCTAACTGTACTCGGCAGTTTCATGCCACCTGATACTCCTTTCTTCGTCCTCATTTTTCTAAGTTCCACTTATCCTTCATTCACCAGAGTCCATTACATTGGGATCATCGCGTCGATCACCCTTACATTCGATAGTATCGCAACAATGTTCCACGACGTACTGAAAACCTTCTCGAAAAAACAATAGGAAATAAAAGTTTCCCAGCCATCTGTTCCCCCTCGCATACCCTGCTTAAATATTCAAAATAAAAGATTACAGGTTTTACATGAACAAAAGATGCGTTCGCACAGTTTCAAGTTTTCATCGAATGTCGTGTGGTATCAAACTTCGCTTTAATAATAAATGATCGCTGTTAAATATTCCGAAGCAGCGCGCACAGCACGTGAGTGCATGTCATATTCATTGGAACAGTGGTTGCAACAATTTAAAGTTTCGAAACTAAGGAAAAAAAAGAATTTAGAAATGAAAATGTATTCCTTGGAATACTACCGGATTGAAGCATCACGAGGTGAAAAAGAAATTGGAATGTTAGTTCCGTTTCTGCAACAGGCGGTAGTGCTTCTTTTCATTCTAAGGAGAAAGCGTTGCAAAGAAGATAATACGTTCATGTTTTATACAAACGTAATTCTCTCTTGTGTGTGTTCGTCTTTTTTTCATTTTAGTGGACCACGGCGGTTTATGTGCATTATACGGTGTTCCTAATGTTTTACGTATAATTACACATGCAATTCGTCGGTGGAAAATATACTGGGCGAAATTTTTACGACATCGCAAGAAGTACTGGATAGTGGATAGAGTGTTTGACAGAAGCTGGCGGAAAGATGTATAAGTGTAAAGTTTTTCAATTCTCTGTACAAATAGGATGATTTCTTGATGTCGATCAATGACGAATCGCAATTGACTTTCATTTTTAGGAGATATGTTCGTTAATATGTGGCACAGTATATCGACGTGACATCTTGCATGAAGTATCTAAAAGTAATAGAAATATATACAGGTTTTATAAAAACCATTTTATATTTGTGTGGGATGTACCACCTGACTTTGTCAGTTGGAATATTTCTGTTTAAAATCAGAATTACGAAAAAATGCTTGCTGTAAAAGCTGCATAGTCTTGCAGCTGCATGAGCTGTGTATTTACTTATTTTCTGTAGTCAACATTCATAAATCACTGAAATATCACAATATTTTCTATTGCGTCAAGAATACTTATAAATACACAAATTTAATGAAATGGAACTCAGTAACAGGGTCACATTCTTTTTACTTTTGTATAAGGCAAATAGGTTAATTGACATGTCTTCTACCATGTCGCCGATGTATACAGGCAAGAATGTTTTTCCGGTACGTATCACGTCACGCATACGAAAGTGACAGTGATTTTTTCTTTAACTACGTCGTTTGTGTATGTCACTCACACTTTCTAGACTACGGAGCATTTTACTCATTAATTTCAATTATAACAGGATAAAAGGGAAGGAAAAAGTTATGTTCCTAATTAAAAGATCCCCCCATAAAGAAGCATCAGTTAATTAATTCAGATTTAAAGCATCAACTCTCTGATCCTTGTTTTAATAAAGTAGTTTATTGTGTTATAAAATAGAAGAAACGGAAATACAGATGGAGTACCGGATATACAGACAGATGAACAGCAAGGGAATAGAGAAATAAAAGTTCTATACTCCTAACAAATATGTCACTTTTATGATCCACGTCGTTCACCTTTCGAAATGCGCCGAATAAAATAAAGAAGCTATAAAGTGTCACTATAAAGTAACGAAAAAGTAACTGAATGAAAACCATTACGCTAGTAAGAGGTCATTAATAACTATGGAAACTACATTGTCCAGTAAATATTAACTTCATATAGCAACATATACAAAATGGAAAAATTATAATATTAAATCGTTTGATTGAATTGCATTATTATTATTGCACGTTCATTTAACTGAACGTCACCACATTGGGTAGCGTTATTTATAATATAGAAATGTTTTCAAATAACCATCGTTTAATTGAGTGAACTGTAGTAATTTGATTTGGTGTTATTTTCTTTATATTCAAACACGAACAGAACTTTCTGATAGACTTAAAATAATAATTGCTAGGACATGATCACTTTCACTCGTCCTCATCAACAGAAGAGAACTAAACTGAGAATGAGAACTTCTTTCGCTAAAGTGAAAAGTGAGTGCGCTCGTTAAACGATATAAAAGGTCCGTTGTTTTCGATATCATATTATTCGTATCGACAACAGCGTATTTCACACAATCGTCCTCTATGGTCGTTATTATTTTAGGTTACAATAATCTAAAGCAGTTAGACATATCAATACGTATTGGTATACCAATAAGTAATAACCTTAAAATTGTTAGGAAAAAAACATTTTTATGAGATGAATAATGAACTGTGGTAAGTCGGGGAGAGGTAGCACACTATTTTTTAAAAGAACTCTTACATCGTAAATATCGTTAATACTATACGAAAAGAATAGTTAACCCTTTGCACTCGGAAGGTGACTCTCAATCGCCATTTGACTCAGTAAACTATAAAATCTGATATTTAATATTGGACTTTATAATGCCTTACGTGAAATATTGGAATAAAATAGCTTTGTTCCTCAATGTACTTGTGATTTCCCTTCGAGTTAGTTTCAAGGAATATCATCTTCGCCTCGTCAAAAAATGTTAAACATTTCTAACGAGAAACTACTGAGTGCAAAGGGTTCAATTGGCTTGTGTGTAAGGTCCAGTATAGCAATGAGAACAATTGAAAGTATTAATATTTGACAATGTAAACGAGGTCAAGCGCTATGGTGTGTTAAAGGAAACCTGTTGGGAATATGTTGGGGTCGACGATGTTGCAATGATCCAATGCTCATTGTATCAGTATTGCATTTGCAACGCGATAACACATCACTGAACGATGAACTTTCAATTTCCAGTAAACAAAAGACATAACTTTACAATATTTCTTCATTAAATGTAAATGTATACAGTGCGTTACTCACATGAGCCAAGCCGGCCAGTAACAAAGACGTGCCGAAACTAATTCCGCCATTACTATCGAACCGAGCGCCGCGACTGGACGTCACCCCTTGCCCTTCTTCACTTTTATGCCACTGGCTTGACTTACGTGAGTAACGCGTGTACTTTCCTGCAGTAAGTACTGTCTCCTAACAGAAAACTTACCTACGATAAATCCAAACAACAAACAGCTTAACGATCAGCAAAGTGTAGTGCAAGATGATGCTCAGATAGACGATCACTTCCACGAAACTGTCGGTTTTCAACTGTATAAATTATATATTTGTACAGACATATTTGCCATATGGCTGTTGTTAACCAGTAAAGCTTATGTAACCCCGGGTACGGTGTGCCGGACAAATGCCGACAAAATGAAGTCCTTCACCGACCGGCTGACGGTACATCGAAGTGTCATCTCGAAACACAGGTGACCCCCGTATAACACGGTTGTTACGTTCCTAAAACAGTGTTATGTGAATCCGTGTTACACGAAACAAAGAATTAGTGCAAAAAAGGGAGCTAATTTCCAGAAATTAGAGAAACATAATTACCGTTTCTAAAGGAGGTTTAAATACAATCTAGCAAAAAGGAAACACGAAGTTTTAAAATGTAATTAACCCTTTGCACTCGATTTTCAATCGATTTCAATGTTTTTGGGTGTACCTTGTATTTATTTTAGGGAAACAAATTAAAGTAATTTTCCAACGTTCTGTAACAAATTTGTTTTGTCATCTCCAGCATGACATACGAGTGCAAAGGGTTAATTCTCCACGAAAAAAATAGGATTTCAAATTCTAATAAATTTCAAAACTCTGCAGGCAAATATGATACGACGTACACGCTCAAGTGAAAAATTTCCAATGAGACGTCTTGAGCACTTAAAATCTCTTATTTCGTTCCGTGTTGCCCGGGGATTTCTCTAATTTCGAGTTTAGCTCTTAAAAACTTGAAGCGTTGCGCGAGGATTTCTGTGATTCACAAACCGTGTTCTAGGATGCTGTGTTATATGAGGGTTTTTCCCAATTCGCAAACTGTGTTAGAGTGAAACTCTGTTATGCCGAGGTTATCTGTATTTCCTTTTCTCGTCGCCTTTCTCAGACGTCTCTTGATTTTGATTCGCCGAGGTCCATTATATTGGAACTTTCGCGTTATCACCCCCGATGAGACTTCAGCAGCGTCCTATGATAAACTGAAAATCTTCGTGAAAACGTTGCGCAACGGAACCCCGCAACCTCCAGCCATTTGTTTCCATTTGCATGGCGCGCATAAATATTCTAAATAAACGATTGCAGTTTCACCGAGAACAAAGGACAGGCGAAGAAGTGCGTGTTATAATTTCGGGTACATATTTCGCCGATGAATTGCAGTAGCATCAACCTCGTTGGAATAAATAAATGGGCTGCATTAAAAATACAAACGGAGATGCGTTTCGCATGCTCGCGTGTTACATTGATTCAAGAAGAAGTTGCAGTGAATTACGTTTTCGAAAGTAACCAAAAATATATGTAGAAATAAAAACGTGTCGTTCGAAGTTCCTTTCCATGGTACTGTCGGCAAGCAGGGGGATGAGTTGAAAAATTAGTCCATTTCTGTCAGTGCATGCGATCTCGGAAATTTTTGTATTTGAAAGTGAAAAGTAGAGGATTTCTGTGCATTTGTGGGAAGTTTGGAAGTGATATTACATGGAACGCAAACAATATGGAGGCATGTACAAAATATCGAAATGTGCTTTTCATAATAATTGTTAGGAAAATGAGTTTGTATAGTGGTTGTATATTTTTGATTGTATTCCTCGAAGTTTAGAGTCGCGAGTTTGGAACAGCGTGAGTAAATTTTCCAATATTATTACATCTTCATGCATAATCTAAATGCAATTATACGCGATTGAAAATGAAAAATCGTATTTCACTGCATACTCACCCTTAAAAACCGTTTCGAAGAAATAATTTTATGTGGCGCATTCAATTTTAAGAATACATTAGAATTATATGGATCTTTTATTGATCAGTTTTTCAATCAATAATTGTATATATGTTATAAATTTGATTCCAGTATTGATTTCGCGGGAACTTCTCTTAACATCGAAACTTTACGAGTAGAAGCGGACGGCGAAATATGTACTACGCTTTTGTTCCAATTTAAAGTAACGATTCGATACTTTGTTTTTATAACTCTAGTGACTGTAACTGGAAAACGATGAATACTTTTATTTCTCTGCTTTCTTTTTCAAACCGCTAAAAAACAACTACATAGCACAAAATGATAAGTCTATTTTGTTTAAGATAACAGGTGAATTTAATAATAGTCTTTCGTTCTAATTTACGTTATGCTATGTGTATAACACTTGCAAGGTTTATATTTCAATTTCAATTTCATCATTTCAAGACATCGCAAGGAGAACTGACATGTAAGATGCTGATGCCTTCATGATCTACAAATATAAAGAAAATAAAATTACTCATCCTGTCGAAAACTGAATAACAAACAGAATTTGGAAAATAATGAACGCAGATTGTAATAGAAATTTTGCGAATGCTGTCTGCGTTAAAATAATATTTTCAGTACCTTTGTACGCTTAATACGGAGAAGTACGCAAATGTTTTCGGAAACTATTCGCTGTGAATGACAAGTATGATCGTAGATAAAATAAAATGAAACTTACACTGGTAAAACTTTCCAAATTGAGATTCGAGAATTTCCCAAAAGTAAGTGGTAGACCCCTCTGAGCTCTTAATATTAACAGCACTACCTGCCGACTCACAGAAGGCTGTAAGTTGTACCATGGTATTTCATATGCCACCTTGGCAATCATTTTACTCTAAAAATTTAGAAACATCTGTTTTAATAATTATTTCTTAACGATTAATCAGGTTTAATTGTGAAATACCCGATGCTTTAACATTATGTTCACCGAAAGTGTCAAAAGTCACATTTCAAAATTTTACTCACTTTTCCTAAATTGACTTGAATGTTTCTATAATCAATTATATAAATATTATAGGAAAGCTTGAAAAGTGAAATGAGAAAATATAATTAAACTTAGAAAGCCATTGAAATAAACATTTTTAAAAATGTCTTTTGACACATTCGATGAAAATTATCTTATAAATGTGTAACAACATTTACAACAAATGTGGTGATCGTAATAAGAAAAGTATCGAATTAAAATAATTTGCAGTTCGGTACAGTTAATTCAAATTTCGTATAAAATCATTACTAGAAAAATGAAGCACATATTCTTTGTATTTAGCAAATAACAATATGAAATATTGTGCAATACCTACGTCGCGGTTAAATCGAATAAAAAGGTTTTCACGTTTTTAATGCTATTGAAAGACCAATTCCGCTACGACGAAAATATTTGAGACAAACAATTATTTGAAACTTTTGAAATAAGTCGCGTCGACTAATGAATTAAAAAGTTTATGGAACGGAATGTTACTACGCGCACTGTAAAAGCAAAAGATTTTTACGTCCTCTCTTTATAATTTTTTGTATACGATATTTTTAATGCAATGCACTTTTTTTGATGACCTTAATGTCGAGGAACTCTCCAACGAAGCAGTATATAAATACTTCTAAACAAACCACGTTGTAAAACATAATAGATTTCAGTAGCATGGGAAGTCCATTTTCAGCTGTCACCGACTGAAATATAAAATTATTTTTTAATCGGATATTCATATGCACATTTAATGCTTATTTCATTTAACTCGAATACCGTACTTGCCACGTTAGTGGTTAATTATGAAAACTAAAATATTGCGAGTGACAAATAATTTTTCTGAATTCTTTATACTCGGAATTTGTTCACCAAAGATATTCATTATTTCCTACTGAAACGTTTATTAAATTGTTGATTCTATTAAATAGAAATAATACAGGAATCTACAAATAGAACTATTTTATTTTAATATTTTACGTCTAATTACATTATATGATACAATAAGATACCGTTTAACTCGGAGGATACGTTGAAAAAAAAGCTAAACGCTAAACGAAAAGTAATGGGGATAGATGAAACAGGATAGTGAATAAAATAATTTTAAAAAATATACCATTTCTTAGTTTTATTTTGTAACGTGTATTATATGACTATAGTATATGCATTGTACTGAAACAGCGTTAAATGTTCTATTCTGTTTCCTGTCCTATCACATATGATCTATGTACACAACTCATCTTTTATACGCTTGTGTATAACATATGATGTACAATAGATTATATTCTTTAGGATACATATTTTAACCCTTTGCGGACAGAGATTCTATAAAATATATGAAACCTTCAGCAGATGAAGCTGAATTACCTATCAATTGCTTAAATAATATAAAAAATGGAAACTACGTACTGATCTCTTGCTGTTCAAATAATCAAATCATTTGCCGGTAACTTAATTTTCCAAATATGAAACTTTCATCTCGCCGAAATGTCAACATTCGTCCACAAAGGGTTAATTATATTTTTTACATATTTTTTGCAATACAGTTGTATGCATAGAAATGTGCCCCACTGGAGCATATATTAGGTACATGCAAAAATTTCTTATCGTATATGATAATGAATTTTATAGTGTTGCTTTATCAAACAGTAATTAAACATATGACGATCGTGAGTCGCCTCTCGAGTGCAAAGGGTTAATATAACATGCATTACTTACTATTACTATAAGATAACCCAAACAGCATGTTACGACCGTATTCGACAGAAGCTGACTAAGGGCTATGTAGGTAAAGAGGCGTTCGACCTTCTCCACGAATATGATAATTTCTTGCTGCCTGTTGATGAAGAATCGTATTTGCTCGTTGCCCAACGTATCGAATGAATCCATCATTTTCTGGCACAATATATCGATGTGACACCCTACATGAAGTGTCTAAAAGAATTCGATGTTATAATTCAAGACATAAAAGATTAAATCGCTAAATTAAATCATTCATTCAACAGAAATAATATAATTCAGGACATAAAGGATTAAACTGTCAAACTGATCGTGTATTTGAGAAGTGTTCAAAGTTTCCGAGCCTAAGCCGTACCCATTAGGAATTGTTTCCTGGCATTTTGCTAGCATTGCAGCTGACATTATCAGGGAGTTTGAGGAGTCACTAATACTGGTTAACCATAATCAGTGCTTCCTATTTAAGCATACCTTACACGGAGTTATGGATGTATGATCACCAATCCAGTGTTTTTACTTGGTCAGCTGATCAAGTTAAAAGATTCTTAAATAGGAAACACTGATTCTGGCTAAATAGTATCAGTGAATCTTCAAACCCCTTGATAATGCCAGCTGCAATGCTAGCGAAACGTCGGGAAATAATTCCTAATGGACACGGATTACACCCGCAAACTTTAAACACTTCTCATAGTATTTCTGGTCGTGAAACAGAAAACATAAAAATTTGAATACGAATAATCTTAATATTTAGTATATGAAAACCCCCAAGGAGAACTAAGTCGATTATTATTAGTATTATCATTTAACACGTTAACTACCGGTAGAAAATGTGAAAACTTACCCCGTACCCTAAGTTCTTATTACATGCTTTATAAGACTGTAGAAAATATGACTTGTACCAGTCTTGGGGTACGAAGTTAATACATAACACTAGTTAACTGATCCTCGGTAGTCAACGTGTTAATATCATTACATTATATTAAATTGTACTTTAACTGGATAATTTTTCTCGTTTAATACTTCTGTCCTGAATGGTACACACAGGTGCCACAAACATTTTAAATTACCGGGAAGCTAGGAAACGCCTTGAAAATAAAGGAAAATTGTACCACCGGGGATCTTTGCTTATGGCTGACAGATTAAGTGCTAAGTATTATTAGTGTTTATCTTATTTCTTTCACTGAAAAGCTTCAATTTCTTTTGAAAGCGGCTGTTTCTGGGCCTCTTTTTGATTTAGGGGGGAAATACATATTCAAGGACGAAAGGGTTAAGTAAACGCAACAACTTGTTACTCAATCAACCCTCGTACAATTCGGTTCACCCTTACCACCATCAAGAGGAGAGAACTGAAAATGCCAAACGTGATCGCCGATGTGGCTAGATGAAGAATCTGTGCGGTCATCACGAGCTCGTAAGCAGGTGACTCGTGGGCGTCGAAGGGCAAATTCATCTTGAAAAGTAGCTGCCGCGACGTCGAATCGTTGGCTTGCTGAGCTGCGAACGTGCCGATCGTGTAAAACGCCGTGGACATCAAGTAGCAGGAAGCCACTAGGCTCGTCAAACGGAACGAGAGTATCGCTGTTTTCGACATCACGTTCTTCGTATCGATAACAGCATATTTCTTGCAATCATATTCCATGGTTGACAATATTTCACGTAGCACGCTGCGAGGCATCGACATTAAGGTCAGTTTTCTTCAGCAAACAGTTACGTTTACATATACTTGGAACTAGATATAAGTAAATGTGACGATCAAACGGCGAATTTATTAGTTTCCCATGGCATATTCAACATTTTTTTAGTAGAGGGAAGTATTGATGTTAATTTTCGAACGAGTATTTCCGAGAATATTCAAATGCCTTCTCATGGAAAGCTAAATTATACATCGAATTCTTAAATAGTAACAAAGGAAAACTATGCATTGATTGATGCATCTTTCTGTTTAAATAATTAAGTCATTGATTTACAACTTTCAATTCTAGTTATTCGTGTTGTTTGAACGAATGGGTCTCTGGTGAACATGTTTATAAGTCTGATCTTACACAATTATAATTGTAATTACACGAGAACCACGTTACAGTTGAGTTTCGTCGAAATCAATTACCATTTCATGTTAAAAATACGAAAAACGTGTATATATTATACAAAAGTAATGTTCATTGAATTGCATAAGGTATGGACCTCTAGAAGACGGACAATCTAAAGAACTGTTATCAAATATACCATACTAAATTCAATATTCACTTCCACGACAGTAAAATAAAATATACAACACTGCAGTTGTATTTCTTTTATTTTAACATCTAAAATCACGATATAATATTCACTACATTAATTAATTCCAATTTAACATTGAACGTACCAGCACTTCGTGTGCACCAATTCCTACTGTAATCAGTTAAATAATTGGTGATAAAATAAAAGTAAACAAGTTAAATGATAAATATTTCTCAGTACAAACTGAACCAAAGTAAGCAAAGGAACCAAAAACATAAAGTGAAATAAACGAAAGGAAACACTAAAACTACCGAGCAATCGGAATGACTTATTTCCAACTTTTTATAAAAATTAAAACAACACATTTCCTGAGATTCAAAGTCCTAATCTTGTATCTGTGCAAATACACGGATGTAATTGAAAATCTTTCGCCAAAACGTCATGATAATTGAAATACTTGCGAAATAAAAATTCTGAGATAGGTCGATTTGACCCGTCCGATAGTTTCAGTGTTACATGACGTTTTCTCAAGCATAAAATACTAAAAATGACATTTACAAAAATCGATACGTGTCCTACGTGAAAACCCCGCCATCTTTTATCTTCAAGGACAATCCATTGAAGAGCTTACCTATGATTTATCCAAGCCACGATTAATTTAATACACACCAAAGTGAACGGGATGGCGATAGTCACGCTGTCGATCAGTATCATAAGACTCTCAGTCCTGAGCCGCGTTATTACGTACTCGTATTGATAAGTTTGCAACAGCACCATGGCTATCACCCAGAATGCTTTGTGTACACCCGGGTACGGCGTGCCGGGCCAAATACCAGCGAAGTGTAGCCCAAACTTCACGGACTTGCTGATTGTGCTGGGCGATTTCATTTTTCACGGCGTTTACTCTCTTCTTCTACGCTCTGCTTTTCTTTGATCCGCGAAATCCCATTATCATTTGACTGTCGCGCGGTGCCGGCCTCTCGGTAGTGCTATGCCAACGTCCTGCGTCAGACTGAAAGCTTTCTCGAAAATACTCGCGAAAACAGCGGCTCGCAAACAGAAGTTCGCTAGTCACTGGACGTGTACACGCGTGATCTATACATAAATATTCGAAATAACATCGCGCTGATTGTTGGTTTCACGGAAACGCGTGGACACGGGGGAGAACTTCAGTTCCCTTTAGTAGTTAGAGCTACCCCTACAATGTTGAATAATTTCTGTAACAAAATGCAGCGGTAGCTCGGATTGGAAACTTATATTATATTCATACGGCGAGAAGTTTCAATGAATTCAAAGTTCGCATGTGAAAGAAAAACATATCTAGAAATTACAAATGCATTACTCGCGGTAGATGCATCGTGAAATTGTTCTAGAACGAAAGCTGGAATGTTAGTGTGGTTCGTGTCAAAAGATACCGAGCACGGTGATGCTTTCGTTTTATCTGTTACAATCTGAAAAAAAAACTACAAGTATTACCTTTTACACTAACTTTGACCAGTTAACTGTGGTGACCTATATAGAAAAGTGTGAACTTAAATTCGCAGTATACATCGTTTTTCTATAATATATTTTTGTATTCGTTCGTTTAATTTCGTCTTGTTCCCTGAACTCTTAGAACATCTTGAAATTTATGAATTTGTTTTGATATTCACTGAAATTCCGATTTAAGTAAAAACTACTTTTAACTAACTACCTTTTTCACGAGTATACTCGCAGTAACAAAATATTGTCATTTCTTCAGGACGAGTATATTATAAGTTCCCCCAAAAAAGAGAAGCAGATTAAGATATTAAAAAATTAGAAAAGTAAAAAAGAAATAAAAATTTACCTATATTTTATATTTATATTTTGTATTTTATATTTCTATATTTATATTATGTTTTCATCCATGTATTGTTAACACGTTTCCCTTCGCTTTTTTTCAACATTTATTTCGCTTAAGGTAGATAATGTGTAAGTCGAATTTTCAATTTTAAATTCTCAAACGCTATGTGTACAGCCTTCGCAAAACTCAAATTTCAAGACATCGCGAGAAGCACTGACATGTATGATGCTGAAGCCTTCATAATCTACAAATACAGAATGTGGAATTACTTATCCTATTAGAACATGACGATTAAAATAAATTAAAACTACTCAGAATGTGTTAATAAATTATAGATTATATCAACGTAAATTTCATGTAGTTATATTCTCAACGTGTATTTCATTTTAGAAATCAACAGTTATTTTTAAAACTGTTCGCAGGAATATCAAATGTCGTCAACATTGTTACAGTTTAAATATAAGATTCTTACGCTGGTGAAGCTTTCCAAATTGAGATTCGAGAACTTTCCAAAAGTAAGTGGTAGTCCCTTCTGAGCTTTCATTATTAAAAGTACCAGTTGCCGACTGTTAATCGGCTTTAAGTTGTACCAGAGCGATTCGTATGCTGCATTGGCGATCATCTTACTCTAAAAGTTAAGAGAGTATTTAATAGTAAGTTACAAACTAATGTTTCATATTTAATGACTCTTTTTACTCGTTAATTTCTTGTACACATCTAGTAGAAAAAATGACTAGAATCAGTGATATTGGTAACATAGTAAATCATCAAGAGAGATATTAATCGTTCTCTCTCACAGTTCTAAAAACTTTTTCAAATTGAAAAACCAAGAAGCTAATTCTTCGTAACAACGAAGATCACAGTTTATATGAAAATTAAAGTGAAAACATTCATATTTTTTAATTGATGTATTTTCTATGGCCTCGTCTGTATATAACATACAATTTACTATATTTACTATTTTCTGTATATTTACTGTAAACTAGATATAATTCATTCCATTTAATGACCTTAATATCGAGGTACTCTCCAACGAAGCAATATATGAACGCTTCTAAACAAATAACATAATAGAAGAGAACAGATTTGATCAGCATAGAAATACTATCTTCGGTGCTTATTGTCTGAAACATGAACTTTTCATTATTTTCATGAGAAAAGCGCAAGCAAGCTGTGAACGTGCCACTAAATAAGATATTAATTTCAATTAAAAGATATTACGAACAATAATGATAAGATAACCTAAGCAACATGTAATCAAAGTGTTCGACAGTAGTTGACAGAGCGCTATATAAGTAAAGAGCGATTCAATTTTGTTTACGAATACAACGATTTCTTCCTGCCTGCTGATGAAGAATCGTATTTGTTCATTGTCCAGGAGAAACGGATCCTGAAGCGTGTTGCACAATATATCAATATTACATCCCACGTGAAGCGTCTAAAAAAATGATCTTATTACCAGTTTGCCAAAACATATTATTAAGTGCAGTAAAGAATTCTTTCCGATTTTTCGATAAAATCAATTGAAAATAATGTACAAATACTTAAAATAATAAAATTCTGTACAAATATTTTGAATAATAAAATAATATACAAATATCAAAGTAATCGCCATTAGTATTGTTATTTATTTATGTCTAACATTCTGTCACTTTTCCGGAAACCTGGGAATACTATCGCGATAGAAATTTGATGGCTTTAATAAAATGAATGTATTTAGTTTACTGAAACTCGTCGGAAAGAACTTTTTGCTGCATGTAATAGTATTTTTTAATATACTTTTTTTCGTAAAGTACTACTCGCAGCTTGCAATTTTATTCGGGGAAAGCCGGATCAAATGAAGTTTCAAGCGAAAGGAAGGTTTAAAAGGTATTTTAATACAGCTTCAACTCATTTTGCGTTAACTATTTAAGCAGACTTCTGAGCTATCGCATTATTTCATATTTTTTTTACTAAATTTAATTCAATTCGTTTAAACCTCTGAACAAATGAGTGCAACAGTAGAAGGAAACGATTTATGATAAGTGGTAATTAATGTGTTACACCTATAATTTTGCAAATATATAAAATCGTAACATTAAAAAGATTTAAGAAATATGAAAGAATTCTGTGTCACAAAACTGTATTTTCACTAATATTTTTTTAACGTCACAACAAAATTACAAAACATAAACTGACTTTTTGAAATTTCTCTATAGAAACTCCAAGATTGCATTCTACTGAGACTTTAATTGATTTACAATTCAATTTGCGTATTGCTAAACGAATTTCTTTAATAATTTCTCAAAGAAACGTCTGTTATCTATTTAATAATTGCAAAAGGAAAAAATCAGGAATGGGTGATTTTGTCCGGCCTGGTGGTTTTAGTGTTAAATTACATAAACAATAGACGCGAGTTTTATTTTGACGAGAGAATGGAGGGTCTACGGTTTTTAAGTTTCCCCCAAAATTGTTGTGGCCTTCTGAACTTACCAGCATCAAAAACAGAGCACTGAAGATGCCGAACGTAAATGATGATGTCAGTATATAGAGAAATTGAGACGTTATCACGAGCTCGTGAATAGGGGATTCGCTGGTATCGAATGGCAAATCCATGTTCAAGAGGAGACGTCGAGTCGTCGAGTCGTTGGTTTGTTGAAATCCAAGAGTACCGATCGTATAAAAAACCGTGGCCGTCGGATAGAGCATAGCGATCGCAGTCGTTAACCGAAACGAAAGATTCGCCGCTTTCGGTATCAAATTATTCGTGTCGATGACAGCGTATTTCTTGTAGTCCTCTTGCATTGTTGATAAAATATCACGTAAGACACTGCGAGGTATCAATAATTCAGGCATCAGTCTTCCTCGACTAATTGTAAAAGTTACATTCACGGATATTTCGAACTACTTACGTACGAATGTATCTGATAAATGAAACACTGCCTATTTATTCAACACATTCGTGACCAACGTTTGTTTCAATAGCAGTCGTAGTTACAATATTTCATTAAATTTGAATTTTGGATAAAAACTCGTGAAAGTAGTTTACTTTTCTTCACGCAAGGGGTAAAGTGTTGAGCGTTAGAAATATGTGACGACGGTCACGAAGGTGTTAACCCTTTAAGAGAAAGTAAACACTTTCTGAAGTAAAGAAGTAACTTTCCGAATAATTTTGTTGAAATTACGTAATGTTAAACAGTAACAATGATAATTGAAATAGTAATAATGATAATAAAACATTCTAAATTATTAATTTCATGATTCTTATTATGAATACGTATAAAGTATTAACAAAAGAAGAATGCTATTAGCGAGAAAATAATTTTCTAAAAGATATATCTCCCTAGAAAGAACAGAGAAAGTTTAAAACCAATAAAAGACTCGGACAGTGTCGACAGGGCTGGACGTTACCACCTGAACCATATTTAATTACTCCACTCAGTTGTTTAATTGTTTAGCTCAGTAATTAAAACTTTCCGGTTAATGACTACTCAACCGGAACGTGAGAACGATACACTTCAATAATGAACAACAGATGACACACCTCGGTATCAACGTATTCCACAGCGTTGAATAGAATTTTATTTGCAAAAGAGATAAAGAATGAGTATAACGAATTCGACGAAAATTTATATCGAAAGATATAACTAAAAGGATAGCAACAAATTCTATAATGTGTTCGTATGTAATTGAATGATTTAAAAAAAAAACAGTTTATTTAGTTCGAAATTCAAACTAAACGAAAGTTCGAAATAATTCGATCTTTTATGGAAAGAATTTTTAAACGTTTGAAAATTTTTCGTCAGCAATGGCTTAAAGCTATCGAAAGGGAAAAGAAAAGGCTAACGTTGTCTAAAATTAACATTAAATTTAGTTTCTAGTATTTACATGAAAGCGAACTGATGCTAAAAAAAGGAAATTTCCATGTGAAAATGATGTAGTGGTATTACAATAGACTGAATTAACTGTAACTGACGTTCTGCTGGATTTGAGCAGGAGAACCACTTCAACTACCACGCGTAAGGTAAACCGTCAAACACGAACGCTTTATGCTTTGACGGCACATTGCTGTATTTGGCGTTCGTACATTACATCTAATATAAGGTATATGCAGCCAGTATATGGACATACAAAGATATTCTACTTTTTTTGGCAGTATTTCAGTCGTTCAAAGTGATTAACTATATAAATTCAAAATAATTAATTCCGATTTTTGAATGTTTTTATAGTTTTGCATTAGAACACTTAATTGCCTCTTCAGATATGTAATTCTATCAAATTTTTCTACTTTTCCCTTGATTTTAATTAACTTGTAATTTAATCAGTTTGTAATTAACTCCGTTGAAAATATATCACTTTCTGAGAAAAATATTACATTTTTATCTAAACGCTTAGTCAAGAATTTAGAAAATTGTCTGAATACAGGCAAATCTTTTGTTTTATAGTAATTCTAACAAGGTTACGATTTCAATCTGAAAAAGTTAAAAGTCTTGTAACTTTCCATCATCATTAAATGTTAAGTTATACAAAAAAATCAAACAGCAGTGAAATCCAATTACTCGTGAAAATTAGTAGAAAATCCTAGGATAAGCAATAATAATTTTTTCCAAAATACACAGACGTAACGGTAATACCGATAGATTATCAGATTATCAAAGTTCTAAATCTCCAGAAAAAATTCCACTACATTAATATTAAATTTTATATATCACACAACTCTTTCCTTCCACCACAAGATTCATCTTACTACCGTACAACATATACCATTTAATTACAAGTGAAAGTTTGGCGTTATAGTAACAACAAAATTGCTCTGTCTGAAACGTGAGAACCACTTTCCAGCAGTCCAATCGCCGATAGAATCTTCCTCATAGCCCATTCAAATACTTGTAGCAGCTTTAGTAGCGAATAAACCTCTATTGAACGCGAGCAGCAACAAATATCGTAAATTCGTTCGTTCGCTTCCTTTCTCGAACAGTTTAACCTACCTTTTATCTGAAACGAGAAATCTGATCGCACGATCTCACGGAGGACGGTAAAACCGATCGAATAGAAAATAAAACTCTATCTCGGAGGAAACAATCGACGACTCAAACATTGTATAACACAGAATTCTATGATGAAAAAACCGAATGGTCTCGATACACTTTCATAATTTTCACCTATGCATGCCTAAGATGATTCTTGCGGAACAACTTACCCATGATTTATCCAAGCGACGGTTAACTTAATAGCTACTAAAGTGTCCGGCAAAACGACACTCAAACTGTCGATCAGATCTACGAGACTGTCAGTCCCAAGACGTTTCACTATGTATGTATATTGGTAAGTTTGAAACACACCCATGAAGACCACCCATAGGAGCTTATGCAACCCCGGTAACGGTGTACCGGGCCAAATGCCGACGAAATGAAGGCCACACCTGACGGACTTGCTAACCGTGCTGGGTGATCCCATGTCACGCAACGTTTAGTTTCTTCCTTTAAATCCTGCTCCCGTTTGATTCCAAAAATTCCATTATGCTTCAAAACCCCGCGTTCGTCAGCCTGACGCCCGATAGCGGTCCGTTAGCGTCTCAAGACAGACTGGAAACTTTCGCGGACGTGTCGGGAAAAGAGTAGCTTCCGGCTTTCCCGGCCACTTTTCTCAACAGAAACGGAACTTCCGTAGGCACCGATTTAAACCGGTAAAATGCAACTGAACTTCTCATATTTCTTTCACCGCGGCGAACCGGTGTTCATGAAACTTTGATAGGCGCGTCTTCATTTCCGAACGGTACACCTTCGACTCGTGAAATTTGCATTCGATGCAACTTACAACTCTATCAATTTCCCATCCTGTTCGCGTGTCGCGTTTCGTGTCCTGCAATTTTCATGAGAATCATTTAGCAATGAAGCATAGCTAAGACTACTGTTCCAGCAACGCTACCCTCTTTCTTTCTGTCCCCGGTGAACCTGTAATCAGTGCAGCGTGATTTGGAATATTTATATAGATCGTGCGAACGCGCGACCAAAGGTGCACTTTCAGGAGTAACAGAAGAATTGCTCGGCAATCTATCGCCACAGTGATAGAAATATGTGAAGTTTAGTTGCATTTAATGGTTTAAATCGACACTTAAGGAAGCCCTGCTTCAGTTGAGAACAGTGCCTGAGAAATCCTTTCGGAATGCACGTTTAGCTTTTGAATCAGTTCTCGATCTTCTGCGTGAATTATTTTCTTCCAATATATTTAAAATTATTATTCATCATTTCCGTCTAAATGGTTTTCCTGCGTTCTACTATAATTTTATTAAATCCCAGTGGAATTTTCGTGAGTATATAGACACCGATCCACTGATTCAAAGAGACCAAAGATTCTTTAACCGCTTCAGACCTGATTTTTGTACAAAAGTATGTTCACCTACCTAACAACAAAGGACTGCTATTCAAGACAAAGGTGTATACTATACACCTCCCACGTTAGCCCCGTCGACCCTCATTCTAAAAGTGCATAGGGGCAAGGGGACTCTTCCACTCACGAAGCTCCGGCCTCCTCAGTCTTCGATGCATGATTGTTATTGGCCGCGCCGCGATAACAAAGCACAGAAGCGAAACTAAGTGCGGCGGAGTGAACTATAACGATAAAGAATGAAATTGACGACACAACGAACTTTAATCTCTATCGTTACATCTTATTCCGTTGCACTCAGTCTCGCTTCTGTCTCTTGTTACTGCCGCGCGGCCAATGACGATCGCGTGTTGAAAAGTGGGGAGGTCTGAACGTCGTGAGTGGAAGAGTCCTCTTGCCCCCCTGACTTTTCAGTTTGTGGATAGTCTGCCATCTTGTCGGAACTGTATTATAGCTTAGTGATCGATTGAGCTAACGTGAGAGCTGCACTTTACATGGTTGTCTGTCACAGTTTTAATATTT
The DNA here is from genome assembly GCF_051020985.1 of Nomia melanderi. Classification (NCBI taxonomy): domain Eukaryota; kingdom Metazoa; phylum Arthropoda; class Insecta; order Hymenoptera; family Halictidae; genus Nomia; species Nomia melanderi. Next base: position 9,995,109 of record NC_135004.1, on the reverse strand, counting down.
TCTTAGATACTATAGTTAAGAATTAGAAAGAATATAGATTATAATATACATCAGGTCTGAAGAGGCTAATTTTCTAAAATAGTAATTGAAGGGATGCGAAATTTAAATAGTTCTTGTCATCTCAGATATTTATTGAATTATGTATTACCTACATAATCACCGTGCGTAACAATGATTTTCTGTAGAATTTTCACCCCATGGAGAATACCTCCACTATTAGTACATAGCGTACAGTATCGATATATATGATGCAGAAGTTTTCATAATCTAAAAACAACGATTTTCATACGTTTCAAAATATATAAAAATTAAGTATATATATATATATATATATTAATTTTTCTCACTCGCATTCTTCACAAACTCTCAAACACATATCCTATCGAAGCCTAACTGGAAACCTTGGGCCTGCGACGTCGTGCTGGCCACTTTTCCTCAACTATTAGGCTTCCCCTTGTTATAACGTTCCTCTCACTCTCATTCTCGCATTCACACTTCTTAAAAATATTCTAAACCTACGCTGAAAATTCACAAACTACAGTACTTACATTTGCAAATCTTTGTAATGATAGGTCCATAATTTTGCCAGCGGTGATTGTTGACGGTCTCTGAGCTCTCACCATAAATAGTAACATTAAACGACTATTAGCTGGTTTCAGAAGATACCAAATTGAATTGTATGTTGCTTTATAAATTGACGTACTCTAAAAATGGGAGAAGAAATTCTTTATAATTCAGCCGTCACTGTTCTTTCTTACGTAGATTACAACATTTGATATTGTTCGTACAATTATTTACTCAAGTACAGTTGGCCCATCACGTTCATACCAAGCTCCACCAAACTAAAGGTATAGTGCAACTCCGACGACTTGGAAGACTTCCCACAAACTGAAAAGTCGGAGGGACAAGCGGACTCTTCCATTCACAATATTCGGGCCGCCTCGATCTTCAACACATGGTCGGCATTGGCCGCGAGGTAGTAACAAAGGACAAAAGCGAAATTGGATGCGACGGAGTAAGATGTAACGATAGAGAACGAAGTTGGCGGAACTATGAACTTTGATCTCTATCGTTACTCTCCGGCCGAGAAGTGTTGACGGCTATTCATATAAAGTAGGTTTGTGGAATCCAATAAAATGAAACGAACAAAGATTAAATTCAAAGTACCATCCGCTCCGGTACTGTTCGAGCTTCATTGTTTGCAGTGGCAAATTGAAATCAAATACTCTCAAACTCAACGCCAATCTAAAATATTTGAAAACAAGATTTTTTAAAGATTTTGTTCTTGAAGTAAAGTTAGGGAGACAAGGGGACTCTTCCACTCACGATGCTTCGCCTGTCTCGATTTTCGACGCATAGACATCATTGGTGCGCAGCAATAACACAGGACGGAAACAATACTGAATACGACAGAGTGAGGCGTAACTATACAAAAGAAAATTCTCTATTTACGTCTTACCCGAACGTCGTGAGTGGAAGAGTCTCTCTGCCCCTCTGACTTTTCAGCTTGTAGTTAGTCAGTCAAATCGTCGGAACTGCACTGAAACAGTGCACAGGGGCAAAGGAACTCTTCCACTCACGACGCTCGCACTGCTTCGGCTTTCGACGCCTGGCCATTATTAGCGCGCGACAGTAACAAAGGGCGGAAGCGAAACCGAATGCGATGAAGTGAGACGTAACCGATAGAAAACAAAATTCTCTATAGCTCTGTTTCACTCCATTGCAATCCGTCTCGCTTCCTCCTTTGTTACTGCCGCGCGGCCAATAACGATCATGCGCCGAAGACTGAGGCGGCCCGAGCTTCGTGAGTGGAAGAGTCCCCTTGCCCTTATGCACTTTTAGAATGAGGGTCGACGGGGCTAACGTGGGAGGCGTATAGTATACACCTTTGTCTTGAATAACAGTCCTTTGTTGTTAGGTAGGTGAACATACTTTTGTACAAAAATCAGGTCTGAAGCGGTTAAAGAAACTTTGGTCTCTTTGAATCAGTGGATCGGTGTCTATATACTCACGAAAATTCCACTGGGATTTAATAATATTATAGTAGAATGCAGGAAAACCATTTAGACGGAAATGATGAATAATAATTTTAAATATATTGGAAGAAAATAATTCACGCGGAAGATCGAAAACTGGTTCAAAAGCTAAAAAAATATAGTAGTGAAGCCTCCGCGTCCCCGGGATTATCGCACTTACATCTCACTCCGTCGCATTCTGTACAGTCTACTTTCTGCGTCACGCGGCACGACGAATAACATCAACTGTTGTTTTGTAGCTACTGACGCGAGCATCCTGAGTAGAAGAGTCCCCTTACCTCTGTGACTTTTTAGTTTGATGAAACTCGGCGTGGACGTGGCGAGCCAATTGAACATGCTAACCTTAGTGCTAAGGTATTCTCCAGCGACACAGAAAACGAATGCCTCTGATGCAATGCAAATGTAAAAGAATAATATTTTTATCATTATTTTTATTTTCTGATCGGACTCAAACGACTGCAATAACAAATTACATAATAGACATATTAACGAACTTACGCAAATGGTCCTTACAAATATTGTTACTTGTTGTAATCGTTAGTTGACTACTTAATTTCAAATACGACTGTCACGTAAGATGTTGTTCTATATGCAAAAATGAATTGAAAATGTGTAATACAATGTTTTCGTACTACCATGTACAACAAACTTAAATGCACTTTGCAAAAACTAGTGTAATTACAATTAAGCATTTAGGAATCAATTTAATTTAGTACAATTATGCGGGAGGTGACTTATTTTTAAAAATAGACTGAAATTTTGTTCTTATAATGATAATGATGACAATAATAACATATACATTGATATAAATACAGAGTTCGACTTGGATAATGCAATTTAGTCTGATTTGAATATAGGATTTCGTTTCTAAGAAAATTAAATTTTCATATTGTTACACTCTTTTCTACACATTTTACTTAAGTTTATTTGAGACATCATTTCACTCTTTAGTTACATCATGATATAGATACAGATGCAAATTGCTTACAGTTAGTAAAGAAAAATTATTTGAAAAACGTAATGTTCAAGATTCTTACTTACTACCACAACTAGAAAACCCACACCACATATACTAAACGTGTTGCATAATATTTGCATTAAAGCAACATACGAGAATAGACTGTCAATGTATGTTGTAAAGTTAATAATCTTCTGGTGTCTGGTAACCAAATATTTGACAGTACTATTGGACAAACTGTGCTCTTTATTATCGGGAGATATTTCTGCCAGCGTCTGATGTATCACTTCTACCTGTCCACCAACGTGTAGTATCTGAAGGTTCATAATAATAATAGTAATAATAATAATAATAATAATAATAATAAATATATAAACAATTTGATACCGACACTGTAGTAATTACAAATTGAAATAATCATAATAAAATAATTAATTATCACGATAATTAAAAATATATCGCGTAATTACCTTAATTATAAATTGAAATAATCATAATAAAACTGAATATGCAGGATTATAGATGTAAATAATAACAACAACAACATCGACGAATAATAATAATAACAATAATAATAGAAAGAAATACGCGTAATTACAATAAATCGAAAGTCAAGGAACAAGAAAAATTCAACTGAAAATTCTTAGAGTTTGAACACTTACCATTGCAATCATTAGGCAATCTATTGTACCAATGGCGCAAGCTACCGACATTAATTGAATTGCTTGTCCGATCATTACGTATCGGTACGCCGCTTCATTATAAGTGAATGGAAGTTTCATTTTCATTACCAAATCTGTCAAATCAATGTCAGAATCACCACCGCCAATATTAAAAAAGACATTAACGTACACGCCGCTGTACAAAAGAACTGCTATAACGTATATAGCTAAAATTAACTGAGAGCAGCGATTCGACATGTGAACCTTTTCTTTCATAGTCTTTATATTATCCTTCGTAAGAGAAGCATTAGTCCAATCAGCAGCAATTGAAGCTAACGCGTCGTTAAATATTCTGTAAAAATAGTGTTTTCAACAGATCAAGCACGCGAGTAACCAACTATCACGGTAGAATTGTTTATACAACAATATTAAAACATTATAGTATAGTATTATTGGGTTATTATTGTTATTATCATTATATTACACTATTTTTCCCTATAATTAATTCTATATTGTTCTATCAAGCACGGCAGATATGCTTTCTACTTCAACAGAATAGCCTTGAAAGGCGGAGCCCAGCTGACCTGTGACACGAGGAGGGGAACCAACAGTTGCTGCGCATTTCATGCGACGCTGTCATATTGTGAGACATAGTTCACTGTTTTTTTCTCTTCTAAATCAACTACAACTCTTTTAGCTACCGATAATATAAATATCTTCGACTATTGGACACATTTTACAACTTGATATTTAAAAGTTTTCACAGCATTTTTTTTTTCTTTAAGATTATTAATCGTACGCAATTAATTCTTCCTATAATTTAATAAAAAAGAAACGTACTTATTAAGGAAATTTGAACTTCTCGGCAAATTGATAGACGACTTTTTATTTTGCACGTCAGTTCCGTAAAGATGAGAATCTTTAAGTTTTGACAAAAGTGTAATTTATTTTTGTAAAACAATGTTTATGGAATGCAAAGTATGAAAACTCATTTCTATGAATTTAGTTTAACTTGTAGTAATTTGATTTATTATAAATTATAATTATCTTCATTTATACCGCGGTGATCGCGGAAAGTATTTATGAAAATAGGCTGAGAGATATGGTATTTTAATAACATAAAGATTCAAAGTTGAATTTATTCAAGTGTACTATAACAAGTGCCGCATATAATGCAACTGTATAATCATCATTATATTCGAATCTGTTACATGCAATGATTGATAAACTATTCACGGCGAACTGTTGCCGTATAGTCGACGTTTGGTGCAAACGCAAATCGTTCACGTCTCATTGCGCCTGGCAACATTGAATAGATTCCAATAATTCGATGGCATTGAAATGTTTACGACAGGCTCATAAAATATGTTGCTTTGAACCCACCTACACCTAGTCTACAATAACATATAACATGATGAACTTGTCAGTCAACTCTATGACGTTTTACATATAATCACAATTCTATTTCATTGTCTCAATATCTCTCTCGCTCGCTCTCTCTCTCTCTCTCTCTCTCTTTTTATTTACATATATAAATATAAACGTAAATTAAACTTCATCGTAATGTAATATTATTCACCCTAATACAATACCCGTGGTATTACTTATTTTCTATACGCAAGCATGCAAAATTAAGGTGTCGCTAAATTTTTTATGAAAAATTGCCGATATTTTGATTGGATTATTTGTCAGGAATGATTTCACATTATGTTGTGGGTAGAAAAACAAAGGTAAATACTTCCTCTTTCTAAAAATTACATAAATTCAAGGAGGTTTACGATCATTCATCGATTTAAGACCAAAACAAGAGTATGAACATAACAATTAAGTCTCCCTTTTACACAGTCCCCTTAATCCTTATTCTGTCATCAGGATAATACGTCTCAGAGGGTAATCAGTATATTCGATTGGGCAAAAAAGTCGCTTGAATCGCTCCGTTGTCCACTTTTGGATCACAGCAATTTTGGATCTATTTTATTAACGAAATCAATTGCTTAATTTAGAGGTGGGGATTATTCTATCGTTTGCTCATTCTGTTACAATTTACGTCTGGTTATTCGTTTCAACGTAATTTCGTCCCAAAGTGAAATAGAGAAAATTTCGGTAGCCTAAGGGTTAAAACTTCGATGTACAACGAAAATATTTCTTCTAAATTTTAGCATCGCCGCTTACCCGCGTTTAGTCCAGAAGGTGAACAGTTTGAAACAGAGCAGGCTGTACGGTAAAGTGGTGCTCACGCACTCCACCAGTTCAACGAAACTATTAGAATCGAAGTGGTTTTTTATGTAGGAATATTGAAAAACTTGTACCGGACACATTACTGCGCACCATGCGAGGCGAAATACGTTTTCATAAGGCCACGGCCAGATTCCAGTTATTCGCAGGCCGATTCGTATCGGTCGGCTGATAATGTCTTTGGACGTCATTCCATGCGAAGATTTCGATTATTTCGAATATTTAAGTCCCATTAAAACAAAGTATACTGCGGGGCCGTTGTTTTATTGTAATATACCGATATTATACGCTATTGTGGTACTATTATATACCGATCACATGCGACCGACCAAGAACAATGAACTGAGGTGTCTTCAAGACAGCATGATACTACTTATTGCGCATCGGATATATTTCCATAAAATATTTAATACCAAAACGGAAGTTGGAACGTAGAATGCGCAAGCACACCGCACGATTAAAAGTAAAGGAAAAGTTCAGCTGTTATTTTTTCTATCTGAATTCAAAATCGCGAAGCTCACCAGCTGCGCATTCTCGGGCGATTTTCTATAATGTAAGGGATTGGAATACCGAACAACTATAACAGAACTCATAGTGAATACAGCTTTGCTGATAACAAGTATTGCTACGTAAGAACAAATCGCAAAGCAGTATATAGGAAGAATGTCTAGGAGTATCGGGTCCGTGCGTGAAAGGATATAAGGTACTTAGACCGCTCCGTTTGTGGCCATTTTAAGAATTTCCTTGAGTTTCAACGCGTCTGATTTTGAAAACGTTACAGAGAAAAAGAGTGCGAGTTTCAATTAATTACACTGTGTTTTTAATCTTATAATAGAACTTATTTTTAAATAAGAACGTTATTGAATAATGAAGTTAAAAAGTAGTAAGTGATATGTGTTTTACTATTTCCAATTTCTAGCCACCTGCACGCTAGATTCGGTGCTAGTTTCGAAGATTTACAATTAAAAAGGATACATATTAGAAATAGTAATTTGAGAAATTACTTTATTATGCTTCATTATATGGAAATTAACATATCATGGTGTAACTATTATATCTTAATATGTCTTTTATAAGTTTTAAACGAGTTTAAAATGAATTTAGCTTTTTTGCTTTGCGTGTTTGTTTTGTTTGTCTGATCTTTCTTGTCCTCCATCTTTTTCTACAATTTTATTTGTTTTTCTTGCACAGTGGCTTCCAAAGTGTTCATTATATGAAGTCAATCGTAAAATATCGTTTTGATGTGTAAAATTAAACTCCAGACAATTATATAATTATATTTCTGTTAGACGTTCAACTCCTTACTTATTTCCAATACATCCTGTATATGTAATACATCAATTTCCTTAAATTCTGTGGTTTTATTTTAACAACTGACTACGTATTGTTAATAATTAATCACTCTTTTAACTTATTTATGATATTCAGTTTTTCACGTAACGTTTTCTATCGTACATTAGAAACAATCGTTTACAGTAATTTTTTTAGGAATTTGTAGTACATGTTAAAAAAAATTAATTACAAAATATTCATTACATTCAAGATTTTCTAATATTACGAGAATCTCAGTTACATTGTATTTTACACATATTTATATACCATATAAACTAAATTAATATTTAATCAACAACATACAATTAATATAGTGACGATTGAGCGAAAAGAAACAAAACAAAAGAAAGATCTTGGAATTATATGCACTTCTCTACATAGGATGTCCCACGGAACTGGACCCAACTATATCTTTGAAAAGTTGGAAACGAACAATTTTCAAACATAACATTATTATCATGTTTTGCAGAGGATGAAAAACTGCATCGATTAATGTATGCAAAATTAGAGTGTTACTTTAAAAAAAAAGTGCAACTTACACCTTGCAATTGCAACGATATATGAAAACGCATAAAAATTTCATAAGAATATGTAACGTTTAGTAACATTTAATTTTGTCCTATGACATCTTTCTCTATATCCAAACCTTTCAAAGATACAGTTGGGCCCAGTTCCGTGGAACACTCTGTATAATCGCGTAACTAATCCCGTACCGGAAGCTTATAGGAAGGGAAAATGGTGTATTACATATGTACAATTACTTAATATCATTAAAATATCCGCCGAATGTAAATATTATTATTTTTAATGAACTCTCATTTACATCTCCCCATTAATAGTACTTCTTTAATTCCCTGAAGTATATTCTATAGTGAAACATTTCTCCAGATATTTTTGTGCATTATAAATATTTATAATAGATTGAATATCATTAAAAGAATTGGTGCTCTCAAAGGAAAAGCTAAATACAAATAAAAATGGATGTATGAAAGGTTTAAGGTATATCACATGACATTATAAATTTTAATAATTTTTATTCATATATGTAGATAAATCAGAATACAGTTTGAATTGCGTGTATAACAATAAAAAATACGTATAAAATTTGTTTAAATATATGAAAGACATACATTGTTTGGAAAAGAACACATACGTGTATATTTTGAATTATGTTACATAAATATGTAATTGGTCGAATATATCAGATTCACTAGATAAAACAAAACATAAATGTCTGGATTTTTGTTCCACGACCACTTTTATTAGTTGCCGAGTTGCTTCTGTTTTCTCAATGCACGCGAGGAATTCGCCATTGGCTTTCTCCATAAGATGAGCTGAATAGCAATCACACGTTATAAACGACGACAAAGCAGAGTATTAAGAGTGAATACCTTATAAAAAAAATTATAAATTGGCAGTGTCTACTTCGCAATAAATGTCGACCATTTCGTTCCTTTGAAACAAATAAGAAATTTAGCAATAACATTAAACTATTAATTTTACTTCCTTTTCATATTTCTTTTTGTTTCAAATGATAATTATAAAAATTTATTTCTATCACATTTGTGGGTATATAGAAATTTAATATTTATATACATACGTATATAAAACGATATTTTATTGTACAAATCATACCTTCACCCAATACTTACAAAGTAAGATACTATTCAATGATTTGTACTAACAAACTTTTTGTATGCTCGAAAATTTGTAGACTTTCTTATATTTAATAATTGACGACTGGATTTATAATCGTTTATATAGACTTTGAACAAATGTAAAAAAATATAATCTAAGTGTATAAGTTTTTAAAACATTCAACAATTTCCAATTGTAATTTACATCCCATTGTAAGCTGGACCACCACCGCCTTCCGGTACAACCCAATTAACATTTTGACTAGGATCTTTGATATCACATGTTTTACAATGGATACAATTTTGAGCATTTATTTGCAATCTTTCTCCTTCTCCGGATTCAAGTGGCACGAATTCATAAACACCTGTAACAAATAACAACAAAATTATAAATATTACTTATATATTATATATATTATTATTTATTACTTATTTAGATAACAATGGAATATTATAATTAATCGATGTTATAATTACTACTATTATTATATAACACTAAAAATACTGCAGTACCTGATATTTCTGTATAATCAATAATTTTAATTTTCATCATTATTACGGAAATATACGAATAAACGTATTTTAACTGTAACAATGGTTAAACTGTTTAAATTAATAATAATAAACACTATTAATCCTCTACAGCAAAAAAAGAATTTAGAATCATAATGAAAAAAATAATTAAAAACCACTTTACATTCCTAAACAACTGAAAATTATTTTCTTATCGAGAATGAAACCATAAGGATATAAAATAAAAAATATATAACCTTGTATGAATTTTAAAAATTATGATGCCAAATAAAAGTATTCAAATTTTTTAAATTATTTATTTAATTAATTTTCTTTTGTCTCTGCAGTTATTAAACAACGTTTTCCAGTTCCTCGTTTAAACAATATTAAATATAATTGAGTTCTTTTTGGCTGGCTAACTTTCAACTTTTTTTTATCAAGTTCTAAATTCACTTTTGACAGAGAATTATCGGGGGTTTATTCCGAAGGTCAAATTTTGCCCTCTGCGCCAGACAGTCGATAACCTGTTCCCTTCCACTTTCCAGACATTCGAATTGTCCTGTAGGAAAACAACTCCCCATCGAGCTCCTCCCCGTTTCCCCGACGACCGATCCTGGGGAAAGCAAGAGGCTGCTCCACCAGGGAAATAAAAAGAAGGCAGGGTGCAGTAAATATCAAAGGTGGTGGGAGGGCGGTAAGCATGGCAGACATAAATTTCTTTCGCTTGTGAACGTACTGCTCATATTGAACTTATCTCGCGAATAATGAATGATCACTAATACTTAAGCTAATTTCTAATCTATTACCATTCATAAAAATCCTCATTTTCTAAGATTGTTTCACAAAAATCAAAATCAAAAACTTTATTTCATGAATTCCAAACTTCGTTAAATTGAATATAAAAAAAATACTTGATTGGTTATCGCGGTAGTCATACTTTTTGATTTAACATATTTTGCAAGTTTGTATATTTTATGCTAATGTCGTCATAATGCTGTGTACGCAATTGTTTTGAGGAAAACTGAAATACTTCGTTAAATTTCCGTTAAGTTCATTTACAAAAATGTGCGGAGATATTTTATTTTCCCAAAATTACTCATCATTTGCATGCAAGAGATTAATTAAATGAAATGTGCAAGTTTAGTGATAAATATTACACAGTCAAAATTTACATTTTTCGAAGAAGATCGAAAGGAAAAATTCTGCGGAAAGGTTGTTGGCCGCAGCTACGCGCACCCTGAATTCGGGACTTATGCTTGGTCGAGGGTAGTCTAGCCATGAGGGGTGCCCGGATGGCTCAAGTTCAAGGACACATCGGTCGATAAACCCAGACGAGATTCGTGGAGGGAGAAGAAAGAAGCGAAAGATAGGAGAGGGGGATATGTACAGAAAGAAAATGTGAATGAAAATGGAGGGTGCTTAATCGAATATGCAGAAAAAATCTTGAACATATATAGATATTGCTAATGGATGTTAAATTGATCACAGGCATTTCGTTCCCTAATGTAAAACGCAATTTATCATCGGTATTTCTCATGAAATGAACTTATATCAAGCATACCAATAAGCAAAACATTATTTGTCTACAAGTTCGTAAATATAAAAAACAAATGAACATTTAATAATTTGATTACAGACTTAAACAAATTGCCAGGCAACATTAAAAGTTAAAGTTACAAAATTGTTATTGAGATACAATACATCATAAATAAGTTGTACTTGAAATAAAGAAATTACTTGTATTTGCTGAATATATCAGTAGAATACCTTCAAAAATGTTTATAATAAGTAGATATGCTGCATTTCATCATAAATTGTAAGCATACATGAAACTAGTTAATGATAGTATTCATACTTGTATAAATAGTTTATACAACCTAATGAAAATATATAATTCATCTAGATATATTGTACACAAAATATAAATAAAAAAGAAAGTAAAAATAGAGATGAATAGAGATGTTAGTGCAAAGATTTATCACGCAAGTCTTTATTCTTGACTTACCTTAAGTGTCTGACCATTACTTGCTCTTTCCACTTCCATTTACATGAATTTATACATAACGATAGTGATGTTTTATAACAATTTGATTTGGGTTAAGAATTAGTAAATAATTTACTTAATAGGAAACTGATAATACTGTATTATTATAAGCGGCCATTACAAGTATTTTTAAATTATTGAACTTTTTTACTGCACCATTTCAGTAATGGCTTTTTCAAGTGTCCATTAAATGGAAATTTATCTTATTCTTTTAAAGATACTAAAGAGTGACTAAAAATACAATTGAAAGAACTCATTTATAAAACAGGTATTTATTCCTTATAAGACTTTTAGTTTCATGGGTAGTCGAAGTTATTTTTAAAACTCAGCACATAGTTCTTCAAGAAACACATTCTTGATAAGCTGAATTATAAATTTTATGCAATTATTATGGAAAGATTACATATTAATAATAAAATTCTAAATAAACAGCGTGAATACGTGAAAAATATGTTAATTTCTTTACTTTTGTCTTTATCCTATAATAAATTTCTAATAAAGCAGAATTAATAGATATTGAATACATTACTCACCAGCAGGGCAAAATCGACTTTCTGGTCCAGCATAAACTTCTAAATTTCTTTTTACTGGTATAGTGTCATCCAGTAAAGTAAGATGAGGAGGCTGATCAGCTTCATGATTCGTACCTGTAAGTGCTACTGAAGATAATAAATCGAAAGATATTTTATTATCTGGTTTTGGATATTCTATTGGTGTACATTCAGATGCCGGTTTCAACTTTTTGTAATCTGAACCTAAAAATGGCATAATAACAATAATTATAATAATAATTAAAATAGTAATAATAGTAACAATAATAATTGAACTTCTCACTTTAAATTAAATTGTATTCAAAATTATCTTACCTCCGTGAGATAGAGTCCAAGGCTCTCTTCCACCAGTCAACATAGTAAATCCAGAGTATATTATACCTCCATAGAGTCCAAGACTTGTATGAAAACTTGGCCTTACATTCCTGACAGCTTTTAATTCTTTATAAACCCAACTATTTTTTAGTTTGTCCGTATAAGTTTTTGGTTCTAAACCTTTGGTTGATGAAGAATTGTTTTCCTCATCAATAATAGCTTCTATAACACTCTCTGCTGCAAGCATACCACTTTTCATAGCATTATGTGTTCCTTTAACTTTCGGAACGTTAAGGAATCCTGCTGTGCAACCAACTAGACACCCACCAGGGAACTGAAGTTTAGGTATAGACTGAAAGCCTCCTTCAACTAAGGCTCTTGCACCATACGCTATTCTAATATTCGAATTATAAATATAAAAACAGAATATGAAAAACAGAATTTGCAAAGTATAATAATCTACCTTTTCCCTCCATCAAGTATGGCTTCAATACTTGGATGATGCTTAAATCTTTGAAATTCTTTGAATGGATGTAAATAAGGATTCGAATAATCTAATCCAACAACAAAGCCTATAGCAATAAGAGGTGCATCTTCATTAAGATGATATAAGAACGAACCACCGTAAGTGTTCTTCTTCAGTGGCCAACCAACTGTATGTTCAACAGTACCGGGTTTATGATGTTTTGGATCAATTTCCCAAACCTATGATAAGAAATATGTCTACTCCAAATATTTTAAACGTATAATGATAATAATATACATTAATTTAATATTATTACTACTAATTACCTCTTTCAGCCCTATACCATAAGTTTGAGGCTCACAGTCCTTTCTCAGATTTAATTTCTTTGAAACTTGCTTTGTAAGATGCCCATGACAACCCTCTGCAAAAATTGTACACTTTGCATGTAGTTCCATTCCTCGTTCAAAATTATCCTTTGGAGAACCATCTTTAGCAATACCAACATCATTTGTAGCTATTCCTTTAACAGATCCATCTTCGTGATAAAGCACCTCTGCTGCAGCATATCCAGGATATAATTCTACACCTGCAGCTTCAGCTTGTTCTCCAAGCCAAGCTACAACATGGCCTAATCTGTATAAAATAATAACTAAGAAAAAAACAGTCTAAAAAGTACATTTACAATAGGATTATCTTTACCATCACTGTAATGTATTACCTAACAACATAGTTTCCATGATTATACATTGGCATTCCTCTTAAAATTGGTATAGATATTCTGCTTTTTTCTGTAAGAAGTGCAAATTTGTCATGTGTAACAGGTGCATTCAAAGGTGCTCCCAATTCTTTCCAATTTGGGAAAAGTTCATTTAAAGCAATCGGATCCAAACAAGCTCCACTGAGAATATGACCTCCAATAGTGGAAGCCTTCTCAACAACGGTCACTCTGAGTTCTTTTCCATGTTTTTCAGCTAGTCTACGAGCTTGAATAGCAGCAGATAATCCAGCAGGTCCACCACCAACAATTAATATGTCAGTTTCATCTACATACCTCTCCATATTTACACCTATCAAATACATTCAATATTTTAAATACATGATTTATTAAATCAATTATACGTAATAGTCACATTCATGAAATGGTAGATATATATATATACCATTCCATCTTGGGTCGGTTTCTCTGGGAACAATTGTATAATGTGAAGTAATTTTTGGAAATTTTTCTTGTGAGTATCTCCTTTGAAAAATCCATTGCAACCTCTGTACTGCCAACAGAAATTAATGTGGTTTGAATGCAATAATAACATGTAATTACTTTTATAACATCTAACAAAAACTTGTCTACTATAAAAGCATATTTCAAATAATCCCAGAAAAGTTTACACACGTATAATATATATGCAAATATTGATATTCATAAATATCAAATTATTTTCAATAAAAGTAAACACTCATTTGTTTTTTACTTATCACATATGATCTGACAGTTCCGTGTAGGCAATAACAGCTGAGAAAACAAATGACTTCTAACCTCGCAGCACAATTCTATTCTGTCTGACCATGATTTAAATTTTCTACTTAGTTCGATACGTGTGTATTTTAAAATTGTATTAAAATATTTGATATGTTAAAAGATTTTTCCCAAAATGACACTACAATTTTACACGCACAGATACGTACATATCTATATCGCAAGACCAAAGTTCACTTTAAATGATATCATAAAATAAACATTTTATATAATTAATCAGTTAAAAAAACGTATTTAATAAAGTCTAAAATATAAATTTTATTAAAATATTTCTGTTGAGAAAATATTATACTTACTTGACTTTTTATATAACTAAACTTTATAAATTCTTAAAAATAATATATATTGTAACATGCATCACGAAACTGAGTAATAATATTTAATCAATCTATACGTATATTTATTCATTTAGAATGTATTAATATGTATGCGTATAAATGGTACACATATGTAAAATATTAATGCCACAGAATAATAATATAATAAATCATTTTCTTTCAAATTTTGATTTATCTTCATTCTGACATAGTTTGGATGACCAACAATTTACTGCGTCGATGACTTTGTTATTACAAACACTTGACAAACTTGCCATTAATCGACAAATAACATTTCAATTTATATAAGATAAATAATATTCTTAACTTACGAACTTACGGCTATTTGATGAATTAATTAATGCTCGAGCCATAATTGTACATCAATAATAAAAGGAAACTGTATTCCCAATATTTCCGACACAGACTTAAAATTCTAACAGATGTTTCATAGATTGGAATGTTCAGTCTATAAATGTCAGACTTAAGTCTGCGATTTAAGCTGGTACCGTTCTATCACAAATGAGATATGTAGACTCATAAGTGTGTGCAAGATGTACAAGAGGTAGGTTGTCTGTGGTTCTGTCCAAATAGAGTTTGGTACTACGTTAGAGCACCAACGTGAAACATAATAGACTGGACATCCAATGTAAATGTTTGTTACGCGGCTGCGATGTTACGTGTTCCCTTACTATTTTTGCATCACTTACAACCTTACCAACAGAGTGTAAATAAATAGAAATAAATAAATAAAACTCGTGTTCTTGTTTATTTTCTTGTCTCAATATAAAATATTTCTCATCTTCGAACACGAAGACCTATAAGATTATCGATGACTTCGTATCCGATCACCTGAAATATCTATCGTCTAGAAAAACTGCACAAATTGCTCTATCGCGTGTCGATAAGTTAGATCCCTAAACAACACTGTGTAGTCGATAAGTTAACCACCCATGGACCGAATTTTATTTGGTGATTATAACAAAATTTATGTAGCATGAAATTAATAAATATCGATATATGAACACAAATTAACAGTGTATTCAAGAGTTTTAATAATTTTATTAAAACGAATATATTTTGTAACTTTGAAGTTACAATGATGTTAAAGGTAAACGCCTGTGCGTACAAAAGTTTAAGTTGATTAATTATTTAATGTCATTCGTCATTTTGCAATAAAAAATTAAATAAATCAATTTAACCCAGTATATTGATGTGTGACTTCAAAGTCACACGGGTCTGTGGAGGGTTAATTCTACACTTCAAATTTCTCGCTTTTATCTTTCTTTGCACTCTCACACACACACACACACACACACACTTAGAAACACGCATTCTTCGCTCGATTACTAAAACTAAACATCCGTTCGACGCATTGTCCCAAACACTTCACAGGCACGCAGTTCCACACCGCACACACGCATTCATACACGCAACTCATCACGCTCGGCCACCTCACATATATTTTGATGGAAAATATAAAATCTGCGTTTAAAAAATCAGAGAATTTTATTCAAACTTTGTTTTTAAATTTTACAATTGTCTCTTTATAAAAGAAGTAAATCGATAAGCTATATAAAATAATTTATGTTCTTTATAATCATACATTTCAGAAGTTCGTATATAACATGGTATAATACTTTTATATCCGCTCTCAGAAGTAATTATTTGACGATAACTTTTTCTTTACAAATTTAAAATTTAGATATACAAGGACATCCCAAGGCACGCAACACCACTTTCTATCGACACACATAATAGCATCAATTGAAATGCAACACATCTGTTACTATAAATAGCAATTTTCTATACATACTTTCTCGTAATCATTTAACAACATCGTTTCCCTCTTCGGTTTTCTCTATGCTATAAGCAGATTAATTCAAGACACATCTCTATTTCTCGTTCGTTTTATAAAAATTAATAAAAACACAGCTCAAAATAAAAGTTCTTTGATAAAGAGATGAGTAATTTCGATAAGCGCAAATTAAGACTCACTGTTTGTAATGAATTTCTCATAACAGAGCAGTGTCACTGTACGTGTAATATTTATAATTTTATAATTGTTATTATCATAATTATATTATAATTTTTTATAATTTACTCTTCAGCACAGAAAACCATGAAAACCAAACGGAGGTATTTCTTTCCTTATCATAAATTCCACACGAATTCGATTACGAGTATAATGTTTTTTCTATCCACTCCTCCATTGAAAATGTAGCCGTATTAGTCGTATCGGGATCTCGTTCCCTAAAAATGTCTACAGAAGAAATTATTTTGGAGTTGTAGAGCACAGACTGGATTAATTAAAAATCAATCGTTTACCTATCATTGTCTTTAGCCGTACTGCACACATTATGTAGTCGTCGAAGGTGACCATACCGTCTTTCGTTCCGTAACGGTGGACCAAAATATTTAAAATATGATTATTGAGTCGATACCCAGCACTGTTCAACGCTTGTCGCAATTCGAACGCACTTAAGTATCCTGACTCATCTTTGTCGTACAATTTGTACACCGCCTAAAAGAAAATATTGTAATAGCTTTATATTGATATCTTTCAACTAAAAGTGCGAGAGTCCGATTAAAATTTGTTTTAAAAGTATCGTATATTAAGTATAATTAACGTGCCGTACCGAAATATAATGCCTATTCCTTACAACCCTTTGAACATAGGTAAATATTTTAATGCGATACAAACATTTCAATAACAACTCAAGATTAAGACATGTATGAATAAAGACTTTTATCTGTTTTGAAAAATATTTCATATTGTTTAATAATTTTTAAGAAACTGTATCATATTAGTTCGTAATTTAACATTTATAACATATGCTTCCTTAATGAATTTATGATACATGAAATATCAACATTATGGGGAAAACCCTGTATCTCATATTTTTGTATTAATTGCCTAGGCCTTCAACTTTCATTCCATAAAAGAACCACGATTGGAAGTTCAAATTTTGGGCTAAATTTCTTTTTTTCACAATACAATTAACTTACCCTCCACTTCCTTATATCATTCCACAGAGTTTTGAATTCTTCGAATCCGAGTTTACCAGAATGATCGACATCCAACATGGCAACCATGCTGCGGCAAACATCTTTACTGAATCCTCTATCGTTCGTTTCTGAAATTCGAGAGAAACACTTCCAACTATCACATTTGTCCGATATTACACATTTCTATTTTATAACAAACACGTGTCTCTGAGAACATGAAATTCTGAAATTATAAGCAGCGCAAAGGTATTAAGGGATTATCGTCATGATTTGCAATTGGCAACACCATAAATGTGAACATACTACAAACGAACAACACTAGACCATGTTAACGAAATTATAGTCAACTATATGAAAGGTTTATGCATAATTCAATCAAGATTTAGTGAATTATTTTCAAGCGAATTTGTTAATTGTTTCTGTCTTCGTTCTGCCGAGGGGCATGCACAAGAGGTTCCATATCAAAATTCTTCTTAATTATGTTACTGATATTTATGCAATTTTTGTATGTTAAATTACAAAACCGGAATCGAATAAACATTGATTTGTTTCTGAAAATTGAATTCGAATATTCGATACATTCACATGACAAAGGTTTCGACGCACACAAGGTACTCAGCAAAATTGAGGAAATTTCTAAAAACGACGAAAACCACCCCAGTCGAAGGTCAATAACAAATATACACTCACAGAGAATATTCAAATTCGATTTTCTTAAAAAAGGAGTTACATTGCTTAATATCTTTTGCATATAAAATTACCACCTGTCTAGGTGTACCACTTTCTTTCGAACCACCTTGAATTTCATTTCGAAGCTTACTTATAATACTCGTGATTTACGCCACTAGGTATTCTCATTAAAAAGAAAAAAACGAGAAAAAAAATGAAGCAATGAAAATGTATAAAAATTATAAACGTTTCGAATTATGAAAGTACAGGCAATTATAAAGTTAATACAAATTTTAATATTACCACCTTTGTTAATAAAAGTGCTGCTTACTCTAAACAAATATAAAAATCGTATAAAATTTATAAGTTGATTATTACGTTAAAGTAAAATATATAAATTGAATTTGTCTAATACAAATTCCAAATAAAGCTACTGCATCATAAAGATACAAAGAAATTTTTTGTATTTGACGTAAATCATAGTGACAGTTTTAATGTACAACAGTTTCATCTGATAAATAAACACTTTCGTTCTTCATTAAATTATAAGTAAATTTCACTGTCACATATTGAGATTTAGATCCTGCAGATTCCTTTATCCCTGAACGGAGTATTCAGTAGTAAGTACAGTTTCCCCATCTTAACGTCGCGCAACTTACAATCAAGAAGCTGGGCAAGGATAAAAATGAGACGCTAAGATTGCCAAAGCGCGACGTTACGGGGGGAACACCGTAGTTAATAAGTTACATACGATTGGATGACCCGATGAAGTATGTAGTATATACTAGATGATGCCTTACCTACGGGCTTATTGTACTGTTCATTATTACAAAAAACGCCGCACAGCAGTGAGATGAGTGTGTCGATAAAGGAACCATATCCTTGTACAGATTCTGTGGCATGAGCCTCACTACGACCCGTCGATTGTGGTAGTTCTACCCGCAACATACAGCTACATGTTAACATTAAATTATACATACGTACACTCGGGTCGTGTCGACGATGGTATACATTTGAAAATCAGCTTTCTGTTTGCAGGTTGACTAATAATTTTCTTTTATCAACTCATGCTGACAAATATCGTCTGCCAGGAAAGATTTTTATATAGTTACGTTGATATTACAAATATTCAGAATAGTTTTAATTTAATTTACAACATTATTTTCATTTTACTTTAAAATAAAATTTTCCTTCTATGTATGATACTTACAAAATTAAAGCGTCTTTTTTTAGGATAAAAATTTATATGTTACAAAACTATTGACAAAGCAAATGAATTTCATTGAACATTAACATTTTTGTCTATACTTTAATTACGAATCTGTAAAGCGTACATGTGAAATTTTTACGAATTATGTGATGATTGTTAATTTAATAATATTCTGATTGATCAACTGCTTGTTTATTGCTGTTAATTAAAATTTTAATGTACACTGAGAACATTAAATTTTTACTCCAAGTAGCTTTGTTAATTTTAATATGGACGGTTATGCAATATCCGGAGAGTTTTCGATTCGCGTAGCGACCCAAATATATTTATGTATTACGTACGAATGTAAAGAGAGAGAAGATGATGATGCACAATAACGAAGTGCAGATACTAGTGCAATAACATTCACGCAATAATTGATTCACAGTGCAGACAAATTAATATAATTGGTGCAGTAACAGACATCTGAAACCGGGAGTGTCATTTGCGCATGTATTGTAAAGTATTCGAAGTGAGTAATTAATTATTAAGAAGCGTAATTATAGAAATTATGCTGAATCAATAACCATAAACAATACTTTAAGAAGCATGAAACAATACATTAAGAAGCATAAAACTTACAGAAAAAGCTTTTGAATAGTAAGCAAACACGGGAACGAAAACAAATTTGCATTACGTACATCAAATTCTAGTACTTATACCGAAAGTGTAAATCTCAATTATACATACTAACCGCATTTATGCAACATATAAACATAATATTTGTAAACATGATTCATTAATTACATGTATATTGGGTCTGTACATATGAAATTACTAATCGCGAACAATGTAAGATCCGCTACACATTGTCGATTATAGTTGGTATCAGCGATTACTAATAAGTGTACATATTGAAGTAACATTTACTGATTTTTATGAAATTTTAATGATTATTTGATTATTTAATTATTTCTTATAATAAAGGATGCATTCTACCTTTTCATTATTTTTTAAAGCACTTTGTAATTACAGGAAACATTGAACAGTTTCCCGAAAATCATCAATTATTGCAGAAGAAACTATTTTCATTAAGTAAGTTAGAAAGAAAAAAATATTTTTATTCACTCGAATGAAAGATCTATGTGAAAGAGCAGTTTCATATGCACCAACCTAACAGTTTTAAAAAACAAAATTGAAGTGCGGTTAATATGAATAATTTAAACGAAGATCAATCATACCTTTTCTCATTGCAAAATCTAAGATTTCCTTGAGCTCCATCCAATCTACCTCCATATCATCACCAGCAAGCTTCTTGAAAAATTCTCGAACCTTATCAGCGTTTCTGTCTGGTTCTGGATCACTTGGAACCTTAACAATAAATGAAAATAAAAAAAGGTAAGAAAAGTAGAATGAATTAGTATTATTTACAAAGTTATTTTTATTATAGTTAAAAAGCACAAACACTGAAGTATGTAAATATTAATGTGCATCTGTTTTACCTTGCCTCCATCTTCGCGTTCCTTATTACCATTAGGATTAATCACCTAGAATGCAAGCAGTGTGAACATGCGAATTATTGTGATTAATTGACAAGAGTCCATGGTTATCCACTTTAGAATTCAGGTTCATTATAGGACAATTACAAATATTTATGACTACATACACAATCACTCTACTGAAACTAATACTTAGAAAGCATTATAAAAGCATAACGCATGTTAGACAGACGTGACATCAACATGTTAAAAGACTGTCCCAAAAATGTATTTATTTTTTAAAGACTATAATATTTAACCTTTATTCTAATTTGTCTAATATATAATAACTTTCTTACAATGCTCAGTGTCATCGCACGGATTGTCAATTGCATCTGAATTAATTTTTGGAACAATCTACGTGAATCGACAGTATAAATAGATTCAATATATTTAGTATGCATTTTGCACTACTACTTGTTACTTTCGCGAGTGATCAAACTCTGTTTACAGTGCAGACAGTGCACACTTTCGTTAATATATTTTATCGTGAATATTGTACAGAAATGTGCGTTCTAATAAGAAAATATCTTACCCTATCATCGATTTCTCCAATACCAACTTCTTCATCATTTTCTCTGAAAGATACAATGTTAAAATAAATATCATACTTTGTACAACTCGGCTTAATCGAATAGGATATACACTTACTCCATGTTATTTTTATTTTCAGAGAAAATTCGAAGCAAGAATTCACCTTCCTCGTTAGGGTCGAATGTACTTGGCACTATACAATATACTCCAGGTGGCAATTTAAAACGGCATGTAACTTCTCGCAAATTTATAAATGCTGGCGATCTAGCCACTGAAGCGTTGTATTTGAAGAAGTTGATGTCTAATGGCTTGGGCAACCGTTCAGGATACTCTAACTGTATATTTAAATAGTTGCAATATACATCAACATTGTTTACTACTTGTTCACTACTCCATTAGCACGATTGCTTCCGAATAATTTTCTTCATTTACAAGAACTTGTTGATCATCGTTTAGTGAAACTTAAATTTTTAAATTATCAATACTCACATGGTATATTGCAAATCCAATAGTGAGACACTCAGCTCCCATCCTTCTTTGTGCTCGTCTATTCTTTTGCATCAAGGCAACAATCACTGTACACTTGTCGTCATCTTCATCGGGATACTCCAATGTGATTCGATATTGTGGATTATGCCAGAAAGTTTCTGAATATATTATATTCATTTGCAAAAAATATTATATGAAAAATATTGCAAATAATTAAAGACACGCTGAGGCAGTTAAAGTATTTACCCAAAAAGTTCCTGCAACCTCCAGCTGTGACGCCTCGTACCCATTCTCCTTCGAACACGCTCATTTCCCACTTCTTTTTACCAGCGTCTAACTCGGCCTCAGCTAACGAGTCCGGGTTTAAGTTACATATTTCTAACTGCGTGAAGTATCGTGTGAAGTCCTGGAACGACATCCAGAATTCACCGTCCATGTCAAAGGTCAGGCCTAACTCTTCTTTCTCATGGTCGGGTATGAATCTCCATTCCGGTGACCTGTTAAACGAATTATGTGTTAACTCGATGAAATATGTCTTGAAAGACTTACATCATGGCATATAATTTTTCGCAAAATAATCTACGGTACATCGGTGTCCTGGTTTAACTCTTGAATAATTAACTTCAATATTAACTTTCATATTGTTATGAGATGCATCGATTTTCTTTTTAAATTTAATATAATAAATAGACAACTTGAAGTAATTATAAGAAGGTGAAGTGTTAAAAAAAGTGTGAAAATTTGAATGAAAATAGTAATATTTTTTTTCATTAGAAAGCGTATACTTTTCTCTTGCATCTTGAAATATGTGTTGAAGTTCATTCAAATATATTGTATTCAATGTAGTGAATCATCGATATTGATAAACTCTCTCTTATTATCCTAAATGGTAACTTACTGATCGCTCCAAGGACCATTCCATTCCGCCTCGTTTCCCCAAGGATTCCTAAGCCTAAGCAAGGGTATTTTACCATACTGATTCGGTGTTTGTATTTCCACGTATTTCACTCGAGTAATACTGTATGCGTGGCCCCTGATTAGTCCTTGAGGCGTTTCCGCCTCCAATACATTTGGATCAGGCTAAAATAGTAACACGTTTTATTTACTCGCTGGCTGGACAAACATTAACAATCGACATGTGCACATTTATTACAAATATGAACAATTTTCGAACGTTTTATGTGTAGATAATGTACGGTTTATATTTAAAAATATTCATATGCTTTGATCAAATGAAAATTCATTAGTAAATGAATCAATGATAGTTATCACAAGTTCATTTCCGGCAGTGCCATTAAAAATTACGTAGACTACGTAACGATATAAGATAAAAAACAAAGTCTAATTATAAACATACATTAATAAGCTCGTAAATAATGATAAACATACATATAAGTAAATAAAAATAAAATGATAATAATAAGCAGATAAATATTCAGATTAAACGACAATATTTTATTTCCTGTTCTCATCTATAAATAAAACTAGACTACAACATAGTATAATTCAAGCATCATCAGAGTTTAAATAAGTAAAATTCAACGACTATTACAATCCAATAATTATAAAAATAGTGCAAGCCCAATTACGATGGAAAGAATATATTGGTATAGTTACCCTTTATAAAAGTCATTTATACAATATATTTATTTATATTTTAATTCACACAAATGTACGTAAACTCTATAGACAACATTAGTATTTTTTAATCAATTTCGAATCACCACTTTCAGATATTCCAACACAAAAAGGAATTAACTTACACGATTTTCACAAGAAACGGTCTATGTGTAAATATACTGTTCGTTCAATTTTACCTCTATCGAGCAACCCATCAGCGAGCTCCTTTCGTAAGCCTTTAACAAAATACTGTACAGATTCGGCGGGGTATCGTCCATTTGGTACATTTCCGTGACACCACCCGTGAAGTCTTCCATCGCTTCGCAAGTGGTACCACCTTTCAATGCCTCGTACGAGCCATGGAGCTTCGCATAGGCTTTCTCCAAAAGGGCGCTCCAAAACTCGTTACTCTCAGCCGATCGCAGGTACATTAATTCGCCGTGATAAGTCGGCAACCTGTCGTCGACCACCACGTCCACCCACCTACCATACTGCCAGAACCTGATTTACATTGATAACAAAAAAATTAAGTTGTCTAGATATATTCATAATTTTCCAATGAAACAATAATTAAATTTTCGACTGTATTATATGGAAATAATATACGAATCAAGGGATAGAACTGTTGTATTTCAGTATCTCATGTATGTCAAATCAAATGGCAATCGTGAGTCACCTCTCGAGTGCAAGGGGTTAAATCAGTAGGAGTTCTTTGATTTTAAATATTAAATTAAAATATTCCTATTAAACACGCCTCTCACCAGAAAGTCCCGAACGATTAGAAGAGGAAAATTAATTTCATATTCGAATCAGCTGCTCCATATACGTTTCTCTGATACAAATGGGTTTCTTCGTACCTGAAGTGGAAAATACCAGCGTAATTTTCCTCGAAGCTCTGATCTTCTGGTACTACTTGGAAAAATAAGTTTGAATCCATGGTAAGATTCGCAACAGCTGCGAGCAACCAACAGTCTCCTAATTCACCCTGCTGGACATCGAACCTGGAGAAACCCTCCACAAATAGCTGAGGGTTGTCTGCGATTTCCTGTAGTAAAGAACGTGCAAATAGCATCTTCAGATAAACTCTTTGATCACTTGTTTTTAAAATGGTAGTCCTTAACACTAGGTTCACGGAACGCTTCAGTGTGACGCATATTGAATTTGACCTAATGTTAAACAGGATTTCTGATATTTTTATTTCAATCCTCGTAAATATTCATAAAGAGTAATTAACATGTAATTAACATCAACCGAAGGAAACTACAATTTTCCCACATTAACGTCGCGTTTTGACGATTTTTTAACATCATATTTCTATCCACATTATTCTGTATGATACCCAATGGTGGAGAGGTTTCCAAAGAAGAGAAATACAATGGGACCTCAATTAATCGAATCACTATTTTTTGGTATTTAAATCGTCCGGAGTCTTGATTATCTATAAACTCAATACTTTGGATCTTTGGATTATACCTCAGGGTATACAGTATCTAAATATTATGGCGCACAAATGAAATAGTGAATAGAACTCACTAAATTGATTGTAAGTGAAAAACCCTAGTATACCCTGGACAGAAAAATACAAATCTCAACGGTATCCGAGATAAAAATAAGTTTTATCTTAACAAAAATGTGTTAGAACCGAATGGAAAACACGTAATTATCGCGAAATACTTATAAACCTTTATTGATCACTGTAAATAATTAATTTAAAGTTTCTTACCATTGGCCTCTTCCATTCTATATATCTGTCAGGTCTTTTTGAGAAAAACAAGGACGAGTCTTCTGCCGGAAACTCGGGGTCTTCGAAAAGCGTGCCTGTCGTAAGACATTCTCGCCTGAGTGTGTTGAAATCTTGAACAGCACCTCGCGGTCTAAAGCCAGACCCTTTCTCCCCTAACTAAAAAAGAATTCACATTTCCTCGTCAACAATTGCACTAACACCATATTTAAAAATCGATCAAATCATTTTTCCATCGAAATAATTTTGATCGATGAGAGTAGCATACATTGTAACATCGTTTCCCGATGAAATTATTCCTAGTTTTTATAGGCTTATCGTTGTACAGTTTCTTTTCAACTCGAAGTTTCGGCTGAATATTTATGCCTTCTTTATTCAAACCATGTGTTTTCAAGTTCGGCAAAATTTGAACTTGCGAAACATTATGAACCGTTTCCTTCTCTAAAACACTTATAGTTTTTCTCTTGTTATATTCGGAGATTTGTGGTAATTGTAAAGTCGCGACACCGTCTTGAATGTAATTTGTGAAACGATAATTCGTGTATTTACGACGCTGTTCCATCTCAGTATCTTAGAACATAGACAGCAAGTGACAGACAGCAAAACTGAACTTAGAAAATTATTTGCTAAGTTCTATATTAATATTGATTTCTTCAGATGTTCCATGAATTCTATTGTTAAAACTGAACTATTCACAGCCGCGTATGGAACTGTACTGTTATAACAATCTTCGATTAAACTTATCTATTGCGGTACTACATTACTATGGCCGGAAGTATACTAACCACATGTAGTTTAGATTGTAAGGTATCGTCACATTTGTTAAAGATAGGAACAAAATCCTTGCAATTACAGATAAACGATAACAAAATTTAAGCTGCCAGAAAGCATTATTGCTTTTACTGATAGCATTTTTGCAAGGATTAGAGAATATTATATATAAATTAAAAAACTTTATGATACCAAGGTAATAATTTCTTATTGCCAAAAGGTGCTAATCAATAATTAGTTTAAATCGTATAAATCATCTTTTATATATCCGTAATAAAATATATTTAAAGTATTTGATACTTTCAGTACATTGTTTTAATGTAAATAATACTTAACCCTTGTCCTACTGATACTGGGTTATTTTTCAACGTGGATATTATAGGAAAAAGATATTTGAAAAATGATTATTTAAATAATAAATGATAGCAATGATTTTTCTGCGAACTATTTCAACAGTTGGATATCAGATAAAATACTTTCCCATGCTCTTATGACAACATTGTAGGCTGGCCACGAACTTAGACACATATAACTCAAGATTAAGTTTGTAAACACTTTGACTCATCATTTTACGGTGGGATTATTTTATATTTCGTTTGAACGAATTGATTCAATTTAAAATTATTTGCGAGTAGCTTTGATTAATTTCAGAACAAAATTGAATTATTTCATTTTATTATTTTTAATGTTTCTATTAAACTTCCTCATTCCTTTTTACAGTTACTATTTAATTTTTCGCGATGTGCACTTTATATTGCAACTGTTATTTTTATAACTTTCTTACATTCCTATAAGATTTACATAATAATACCTTATAAATATTTTTGATACCTAAACAACCCAAAAATTGATCGTTTCCTACCATTCTCCTTTAATATTTTTGTAAAATTCTGATGTGCATAGATAAATATTCATAATGTGGTACGAATGTCATACTTGAGAAAATTCCAAGGTTCAACTGGATGTTCATTTGCCACAGCCAAGTAGTAAATTCGCCGAAATGAAGGGAAAACACACAAGAGTGAGTCAGGAAACCCAAGAAATAACAATTTCAGAAGTTAACAGATTGAAATAGAAGGGAAATTACCAGACTAGAGGAAACAAATCCTAGAATTACTGTTACAGAAATAGCGGTACAAACGAAAAGTGAACATAGTACCTTATAATTATTCAGGGATTTCCGAAAAATACTGGAAACGATTCAAGAGTACCAAGAGGAAAGATGTTGAATAGATAACATAGCTAAAGGAAGAGATTAAATATTCGAAAGATGTATTTGTACGAAAACTTCAAATTTTGTGGAAAACAGAACATGTTAGTAAGTTGAAATAAAAAAGTTTTACAGGTCAATTTTAAATCGACAGAGTGGACGTTCTTGCCTTGGATGATTGTCTCAATGCACGTGCGATGAATGAATAAAGCGTCCAGTGACGCATGCAATGAGTATTTTGTTCAATCATAATTCTAGCAAACATTTCGCATGGGATAGAGAATGCGTGTACATAGATCCAAGTGCTACAACCAGAGTCAGCGCAACGATCCTATCGTCATCGTACTTAATAATGATCACTTGTCATTCTTACTAAATGTATCAGTGCCTTTGAATGAACATTAACAACATTCTGTACAATCTATAGAAAACTTTGTTAATGAATATTAACAATATTCAGTACTGGACGGATTTAAAACTCTGTTAATAAACATTAACAATGTATTATACGATCTCTTTTAAAATGTTGTTAATATATATTAACAATATTGTATACAATCCATTTAAACTCAGATAAATTCTCAATTTTACTGAAGGTGTTCACATTGTTCATAATAAATTTATCACAAGGGAATAATTTTAATGTCATAAACAAGAAAAATTACATTGTTAAACGTACATTTTATGTTACAATAATCAATGAATTACTTTTGTAGATATTTGTAAGCTGAATGTGAACTTGCAAATCATTCTTCAACACGTACAATTTTCGAAATACCAAAACCTGCTAGAGAAAGAGGGTTTTTCGAAGTATATTTCGTTCGAAAAGTTAGTATTGAATTTTGTAACATGAAAAAAAATTAAAATTTGTTGAAGAATATAACTTACACTACTGTTTATAATCACAATCAATTATTTAAGTAATAATACCATAGTAATTAACTAATCGTATTCTCATTAATATTAACTCATTTACATAGTTGTAATAACGATTATTATCTATTATTTTCAATTTTTTGAAGAATTGAAGAATCAGAACCCTCAGAATCAGTATAATCGAATTACTTTAATCAGATCTTCAATTAATTCAATTATACTGATTCTGAGGGTCAATTTTCAAGGGTAACTGCGAATGAGTTCGTATGAATGAACCACTTAACTCGAAATTTCAGGAAGGCAACTTCCTATTTCAATAAATGTGATGTTGCGATAGGCCATGAATGTATGACGAAATGTGTTGGTGAAAATACGTAACCGCAAATACTTTGTTTACATTAGAAAGGGATGATTGTCACTCAGAAATCTGGAACATTGCCAATACATGTTATTATTAGAATATCAATTTTGTTTATCTATTAATTTTCTATTCGCGCCCATTGATTATTTAAAGAGTGAACTACGCGTATTCCTATTTAGGAATAAATATGAAATAACGAATTTTCTTAATATAATTTTATTTTCGATTCCACCTAATTCAACCAATGCCTGTAATAGTTATCCGCACAGTAACAAGAATTAAAAAATTATTGGAAAGAAGTTAATTTTACATTTCATTATTTAGGTTATTTTCAATAATACAATTTGTTAGTAGATTCTTCATTGAGAAATGTCTAACAAATTTTATACATACGGGATCAATTTCAGTATGATGAAAAAATAACCAAAAACACGATATAATCAAAAAACATTCTTTTATTTATTAATGATATTTACAAATATATTCTTTTAGAATACAAAAATTAAAATTTACATATCGTCTAGAATATATTCACCAAGTTATTAGTTTTCTTATATTGCACATAAGAAAATATGTACATGAGTTTAAAAATTATTCTTCATTATTGGATATCTTAGACAAAATAATATTAGAATAGATGGCATAGCAAGATTATGAATGAAATTCTCGATAAAAATTTACAAATGGAATTACCTTTAAAATTGTATTCGCTACTTTATTTGTTTTACAGATCAATCTCAGCTTATCCAATATTTGTTATGCAAGATAAAACATTACGTATTATTTATGCAAGGCTCGTCACACTTCAATATTTATATAAAAAGGGTAAATATGTACAAAGTGATACAATTAAATGGTTCACTCTCCGTTTGTCGCTTCAGAGATACATTTCTAATTATACTTTTTATTGCATTTCTCGCAATCCTTCATGCTACAATAAAGAATGTTTTTTGATTTCAATAGAATTTTCTTCGTCATAAACCAAAATCCTATTCTTACGTCGTCATGAAACGAGATTACACATATGAACATTTATTTTATCAGGTTGGCAATTAACTATTTACACTATTTGCACTTGAAATTTCGAAATCAATTAATGGTTTAATTAGGATTACGTTATTTGAATGAATACCAAAGATGAATTTTGTAGGAAGAATGCGTACAGACTTTTGCGCGCTAACATATCCAGAAATAGTGAGTGTTTCATCTGGTAAATTGGCATTATGAGATTACGAGTAGCAAGAAATTAAACACATCAAACGTAGTAATGACTCAATAGATGCTGTTAAAAAACAGTAATTCGTAATTACTAACCATTTCCGCGACACCTGCATTCTTCTAGTATTTTATATAAGCTGCCTATTGTCTTCAGCGTAAGTTAAGTTTTTTCCATAATTATGGTGCAGCTCGTAATAATTTTTTTAATACCTTTTTTAATGCTTCAAAGAATTACTGATTATTTCAACATTCAAAGCAAAAGGGGGAGAGAACATTACTTACGGGATAATTTTATACTTTTTTCGTACAGTTCGATGCAATTATACTGATACACTATAAATAATTATCTTCCATAAAATTTAGAAAGCCATTATTATACTATGACACGAGTCGATATTAATAGATATCGACATTTACTTTACTTGCCTTAAAACTGACATCATCGAAATATTCGACGTATTTCGAAATATTACAACGAATTATTCTGAATATTTTTAATAATAGGTCTCCTCGATATTTTATGCTTCAACTAAAAAAGGCGACAAAGTTAAAACGATTTTAAAAATGTGATATATTATCGCCATTTCACCAATTTACATCATAAAATATTTATTTTTATACGAACGATAAGGGTAAACGTACTGATTAAGAATCTTCTTATTGGTAATTTTTTTGTTTTAATTCCCTGGGAACTCCAATCACTTATCCCAACGAGATACAATTTTTATACATGCGTTTTTTACGGGAGAGACAAAAACAAAAAGCAACATAAAAAATTATCATTTAAAAAGAAGCCATAGAAGTTACTAAATTTTGAAACGTCCACAGAGGAATGCGCGTTTAAAGATCTATTTTAATCAAAAGATTTTAGAAACTTAAATCTTCTTCTCTTCGAGATAGTATTCTTCAATTTTAGCACTACTATTCGATACATTTGATCAATGACAATATTTTAATACGTTGGCTGCCATGTTATCCAAATTCGGATGGCACGTACAATTGTGAATGGGCTACGTCAATCATACGTGGGTAACACTCGACTGATCTCGGCCGATAGAATTATGCATAGATATTTCGAAAGATAGTCGACAAAATATAATAGAAATATTATCCATTGTCACTTATTAATAGTATTATTATGAAAGGATATATATTATTAATATTAATATGTAATTATTCATAGTAATATTATTAAAGGACATATATTAAGAAAGGTAGTTAACAATAACGCAAATATTACGAACCTAAAGGTTAACAGTACGCAAATGTAGTGTATATTATCCTGACGAACGTATTAGCAAAGATTTTGACAAAAGTATGTTGATAAAGGTACGCTGATGAAGATATATTAACGATGGATGTTGTTATTATCTATATGCCTTATGGAATCTAGCGTGTCATTAAGTGAAACTAAAATGTAGTAGGAATTCATACTAAACATTGGTAAAGCTTAGAGAGACTGACATTTTATAAGAGTTGGAGTTTATATAGAATATTTTTTCGATATTAATAGTACACCAACCAGCGATCCGTTTTAGATTCAGCACAAAGTATGTCTTTTGATTTTTTCGACTTGAATAGACGCGGCGAACAATCGAGCACATGGTTGCAAAATAGAAAGATGGGAACTTGGGCCAGGTGTTCAGTAGGTAACTGAAAAATTGTGCTATGCTATAATAAAAAGCGTGCTGCAGTTTTAACACTAGTAAGGTTTTGTGCTACACTCGAAATGTGTGTCACAGAACAATTTTTATAGCTTTTACCGATTAAACCAAATTCTATTTGAATTTACGAATTGCGAGAAGGTTAAATAAGTAATTGCCACGGTAATTCTAAACTTTTATTCTAGTTTATTAAATAAATTAGTTGGAGTTTTGGAGATTTTTATGGACGTTGATTCAGCCGTTAATATGTTAAAACAAATGAAGATCATGGATGTAATGTTAGGTCAGAAGTCGAAGAGATTACGCGAATGAAAAATCTAATCATCATTGATTAAGAATTTTTTTTATTTTTCGATTCGGATGGAAACAAGTGAAGTTTCTCTTTATTCATTCATTGTTCATTGTTTTCATAAAAAGTATGTGAACATTGTCTTTTAGTCCGTAAAATAATCCCTTAAATTTCAAATGCAGGTGTTCAAGAATGGTAAACATGCAGTGGGTAGATAATACAGAATGAACTTGTAAGATTTATTCGGATATTCATGGAAGTATTATTTATGTCAAACAAGTTTCAAAAGTGAAAATCCACTTTTATTAGCTTCAAAGAAGTCATTTTGCATTACTCGAGAAGACCGCCATCATAGAAATCTCAGACTTAGCTCAAGGTCGTTGCGCATATCTTAACCCTTTCACAGTATACTAAACTGGCACAAAACGTACTGAAAAAGTACATACTTCTTATTTTGTCTAAATTGTGTTTCCAGAATAACTTTATAGCAGTTCTACCGACAAATGTATAATGAAAACGTAAATTTGCATAAACATCTGCACATTAAATTTTCCCGGAAATAATTTTTGCGAACGACAATAGAAGTACATTTGATACTGCTTTCAGAGACAATTTCGCAATGTTGTGAAAAATCAATAACCCTTTTATTCAGATACAATATAACAAACCGAAATTCGTTATTTTATCAAAAATAAGAGATTAACCTAAAAAGGTAAATAATCCTATATACAATGCATAATCCATGTTTCTTTGATAATATTAAATATTTTTGCGTATTTCGTCCAGGTAACAATGTGAAAGAGTTATATTCAATCTCCAATACCGTCACTAAAGAAATAAACGTTTTTAATTTAAGACACTGTAGAAATGCCTAAGGCTTAGGTCACAGCGAGGTCGGTTTAAATCTCGCTGCATCGACGAAAGCCGGTCTTCAGGTGAGCAATGTGACGAGTCTACTGCATTTTATCTACCAACTATACCAAACTGCGAGTTAACACAGCGCAAATGGAGAAGGCATGTAAAATTAGCTCGAGCTAACGTGTCTAAAACACGTACCACTTTAATGTTGAAAAGCGACGGGAGGAACCGTTTCACCTCAACGGCCGCCTTGACGAAAATGTCATCCAGCGGAGCTGAGCCCCCGTCACCGTAGTAACTCATCTTTCACGTGGACTACGCCCTGATAGTTTTTCTAATCGCGATCACCACTATCTCACCCACGATCTAAGTCGAGAATATTGACGCGAGATTAGAACGACACTTCGCTTCGATTAAAGCCGTGTTCGGCGTATGGGTCCGTGTCACGTGTCACTGAACGCGGCGAAAAGTTTCAGCTGCCATCGATGAAATTCGAAGGAGACGCGAACCTGATCTTCCACAGGATTCCACGCCACGGATATAGAACCGTTACGTTGTCAAGTCTGGAGCCACGAGCTGAGCTCATTCTCCCATTACCCTCACCCATGTCTCGTCACGCGGCCTAGCCGAACAGGCGCGCCATTAATGCATCAGCGTTCATTCTCCTCGATTTTTCAACGACAAATGTCAGTCGTCGCATACCAGAAAGAACAAATTGAATACAATCCAGCGCGTGGCTACGTTTTAATATAATTTCGCGGTCTCACAATGCTCACGTTTCGGTGTGTACATAAAGCGCCGGTATAAACAAGATCGACTGAACTCGGCTGCCCTCTGCTAAATGCAAGTGCTGCTGTTTCCTAACCTCCTAGTGTACATAAAGCTGAACATTTGTGGGTTTGCGCAATCTTTCTTTTATCTTCTGTGTCCTGAATATTAACATTCTTGTTTATATTATTACTTTTGTTATTATAAATATATCAAGATTAAATAACCTATGAGCTGAGCATAAATGGTTTTTACTGGCCAGAACATAAATGTACCTAGTGATACTGTAAATTAAAATAAATTACAACAAAATTTAAATATAATAGGATAATTGATGGTAACGCTTTCATAAGAATGCTACCATAGATGGTATTATTAGATAGATTGAATAGATTGAATAGAAGTAATTGATACCATGTTATCATTTGTCTGACAAAAGAAATATAAATATTTCTATACCACTTTTTCCTAAAATAAATGTGCATCAGACATAGAATTAAAAACAGTGAATTCAAACAAAAATTAAAAATAGTAGCTGCTAACCGTTTTCAACACATGATAATTGAACGCATGCCACGTTTTGGAACGTCTCTTCGGTTATTCTGAAGACCCTGTTTTTGGATTCGCTAAAAATGTCTAGCACGAATCCAAAAATGGCGAATATTGCGGTAAATGTACTATAGTAAAGTCATAATTATAAATCGTGAATTATTTAAATACGCGCAGCGAAGCCGTCTACATAAAATGAAAGTTGTCAGCTGTTTGCTATCTATGACGAAACACGCGATAAGATGCGCAGTAGCGTTGAGCATAAGGTACTCCTAAAAAAATGACTCTACACACTCAAAGGATAATTGCTTCTCCGCCTATAAACGTTTCTTTCAGAATAAAGTAAAAACGATACAGCCTTGACGTTTATTAACCTCTTAAAAATATATCGTCGCATGATTAATCCAATTTCAGTTAGATCTTTGTGCGAAACGGTTATCTTCGATCCGTCGGTGTATGTACATACAGGGTATATATAACAGAAGGCGCACGCACCATCTGTGATGCGCGACACGATTTAATTTAAGCGCGCAGTTTCAAATTCCAGTAACGTCCTTGTGTTCCAAGTTCCAATTGCCGTGATTACATAATAAACGCGTTACCCGAGCATCAATTATTCGGTCCCGAACACGAGTAACGGAAAGACACGGAGAACCTGAGTTCACGCTTAACGATCGTCATATTTAGAGCACAACAGATACTCACTTCCGCTTTCTTCGCTTCCTGCCGTACGAATTGGGGTTCAACCACTTCTGGTTTCCATCCGTATGATTGAAAATGGTTCATTTTGATTTAACCGTGTTAGCGGCGTACCCAGGATTCTGAAACGTCCCACTGCGTTAGAGCCTCGAGCAGCAGGAACTAGGCATCTAAGCTTTCTTCGGCCGAGTCCGATTGAAAACAAATGTAATGACCGGTAATTGTTCGGTTAACAACGACTTCCTTCGACATTAATCGCGAACGAAAGTAGCAATCTGTTCCGTAGCACTTGGCGCGCGTCCTTCTAGGAGATCGACACCTGACGCACTGCCACGAATTTTCAAAATGTTCCCATTATTCGTACGCGATTCGCCTACTCTGCCGCCGCTTGATAGCAAGGAAATTCCCTGGCCTCTGGCTACGTCACGAATCGAACTTGTATCGTTGAACTTTCCGGGTAGCTCGGACGTTCGTCAGACAACGTTGACGCGGATGACAAACGACTATGTGACTGATTCAACGGCGTCTACTTTAATATCTGTTAGTTATGTATACAGTGCGCCACGTGATATAGTTCACCAGCAGTATACTGTTGTTTTTGTTGCGGTTTCGTAACCGCTTTAGTCACCGTTCACGTGGCCAATATTCAATTAAATGGAGAAATCGTTGTTGTTATCGCAACAACGTTCGATCCGCGGTTCGGATTTTGATTTTTCTTGAATACCTTTTCTTTGAAGCATAAATTGATAATAGCCAAAATGGCGCATGTTGTACTTCTGCGAGAATTTAAGTTTCCATGTCTTTTTTTGAAGTAATCTTTGTTTGAAATCGTATTAGTTAGGTTGCGACTCCATTGTTTACTGGAAACAGGATTTTGAATTCATTTTCTAAATGGACTTAGATGCGAAGCGTGTATTTAAAATGGGGCGTGTCTCGTCTAGAAACTTTAATGTGTTAAGAATTTAATTAAACGAGAAGGCTTGGCAGTAGAATATCTTGCTTTCATCATTAATTTTCTAATCACTGGAAAAAGGAGATATGGCACTCATGAAGATTATGAAATTTTTATGCAATATGATTCACGAGACTAATTTTTTAATTTATAGTTTAATTAATTAATTAATTTAGTTTCTGAATAATTTGAATTCTGTGATATGCCCCTTTTTCGGACAGCAATTTGTATAAGACTTTGTTTATTTATCGTGAACGTTTATTATATATTGCTGAAATTGCAATGAACTGGATATACTGCGTGAGAAATCATTTTTTTTTATCATAGATGAATACGCGCATGGGTAATCCATGTTCTACTTTTTTTACTTATATTGATCCTTTCTACATTCAGAGACTACAGTTAAAATAGAACGCTTATGCGATATTTATACAATTGTGATATTTAAATGTTATATTTTAGAAACAAAAACTGGTAAACAACATAAACTGATTTTCTAACTATGATCCGATGCATATTAAATAAATCATTGACGTTACTATATTTAACGAATTTTCTTGAGAAGGATTTTTTTGAGAACGAAATGTTTATATGTGAAAAATTTCGTTTTTTTAATGTATAACGTGGAAAGCTCCATTTCATACGTTTTTAATGACTTTTCCCGTTATAATATTAAGACTGAAGATACCGGACCATTAAAGGAGATAAACGAAAGTGGGTTTCGTCCGTTGTGTCACGGTTTCCGGGCGTGACCCCCAGATTCACCTTGTTGTATTACCTTGACGTTCACCCAAATACCGGTTTCAGAATCTTACACTAATTTTCGAATTTTTTCAACCGTACCATATTTGTACATCTTTACATTTTGTTTCTCGAATCATCTAACAAATCATCTATGACAATTATTTGCTGATACATTATTCTGTAATAAATCCCTATCTTGTTTGCACTAAGTTTATCATCAATAGCATTAACATTGGAACCACCGTATATTAAAAATGATTTATATGTAACTTGTAAAAATTGTAATTTTACATTTTTTAAGTTCTTGTGAAGCATTCACTGCCATTTACAAGTGAAAATATTAATTTTTTAAATAACTTTAAGATATAAACACCTTTGTGATTTGAATAATTGCAAAGTAAGGTAACTGAAATTAGTCATCTTGACAAATCTGATATTTCTACTATTAAAAAGGATAAACATGGGAAAAATAATTAAATATATCAGTTAAGATTATTTAAGGCTTAAGTTACTCCGATACTTGGATGTATTCTATAGTCATTATCGTTTAAAGATTAATATTATAATTTTGTAAGTTTCGCATGAATCCTATGCAATATTCAATAATTAAAAAATTTTATTTATTTGACTAAGTTTCCTATTCATTTTTCATTTCCTTAAATGCGTGCGCAGTGCGTCAAATGTCTATACGGACGTAAAGATCTGCTGCCAACGTGCTTAAACAGAATATTATAACAACTTTTATTTCGTTTCTAATGTTTTTATCATTTACCCTTTATTACCCTATTTTATTTAATTCAGAAAAAAAACACATAGATATATAGTAAACGCGAACAAGTCAGAAAAAGAATTATATAGATACATTCAAATAATATTATTTCATAAAAATAGTATATCTCAGAAGAATGTTTCGATACTAATAAAACTATTCAAACGTGATGATAAAATTACAATGTACGATAAAGGGTTAATCATTTTTTCCAAAATGGCACATGACTAATGTTTGTTTTAGCTAATCCTGATAACTTTTCACACGGTGTAGTCACCGAACCACGACGTATCTACTAACGTATCTTCTAAGCTGTATTGTAACGATCTGATAACAGCTGGAACGGTATGTGATACACAAACAAGAAAAATCCGTATCGATCAGAAGTTACACCCCTTTTGGGTGCATTCTACGATGTCAATGTCACTATGACGTGCGACCGTGTTCTCACCCTGTATTCTCGTTGCTCCAATTGATAAAAAAATATTGTTTTCTTCAACAACTTATTTGATTTTCATCACTAACAAACTCTCCTCGCGTGTAAAATGAATTTCTTTTTCCCGTTATCAACTTCACGGCACGTCACTTAACTGGATCAAACAAGGGCTTTTGTTAGGATTATCTGTTCTTTCATCAGAAATTCGTAAGTTTCGTAGTTCTCCCGTGAGACACGTCTTCGAAGTCGAAAGACACGCGATATACTAACCAGATATTCCCTAAAAGATGAATGCCCGAACGGGGCATCCCCCGCTCAATGGCCAACCGTGTTCGCGTCGGCGTCCCGACACAAACGAAATATACACGATACGCACAGTATAGCGTGGATTCTGTATACACATTGTACATATAGTTATTCGAAAAATTCAGCATACATATAATTATCCAGTAAGTAAAAATTTGCCAGTGAATAAATATAAGTACACTTAGTTCTGTTGTTACACGAATTTTTTTTACATGATTTCAACTTGTACTTTCGTACTTCTACTAGATTATTGCAATATCAATTATTTTTATTATAGATCTTCCGCGTGATTAATACAAAATTTCGTTTATAAATTGGAACTAAGACAAGTTCCGACGGGTAAAATATTTTCGAATTACTAAACCCCCTCATTAGAGACTCATTTTGCTCGCATATCTATTTACTTTTTTTGTACATTTATGGGAAACATGAATGAGTAAAATATAAACAGTACATTTTTCATAGATAATAATACACTTGAGTCAAGTTATAACATTCTTATTACATATCTTCTTCTTTATTATATAAAGTAAGTACACGATCAATAAGCGCTTTATCTCGAGTGCACGGTCATAAATGCAGTTCCATTCATAGCGTGTACACTTACTTTGTCAAATCAAGTAGAGGAAATGCTTGCTTAACTGGTTCTTAAATTGGTTTCCACGTTGGAAATAGTTCATAAAGTAATATAGGTGTCCTATAATTCTAAAAGAACAATTTGTTCTTTGATAGTTGAACTTTAAATACTCTTTGAATACGCGTACAGTTAACCGTAACCTGACTGATATCAATTACGTTTCATTGCTAGTGATAAGACAGGTTGCTTTTATTCCACTGACATTTCGATGTGTAAGCAATACAAACTTCGCTAATAGAATTTGATCTCTGAATGCTAAAATAACTGAAACAGATTGCATACAACGAGAAATAGCCTTGAAAGATAGAGAAAGCGAAATGTAAACATTATTTGCAAATATAGCAATATTTCTATTCCTTAATGGATAAACTGTGTTTTTAAAATGCAGTTTTTCATAATACTACCTCTATTTGAACTTTTTAAAATAATTTGTTTTAAAAACTTAAGATATAGTAAAATCTTGGCACGATAAAGTATACGTATTGATCAAAAACTTTTCTCAGTTCTTGGAAAATTTTCGGATTCGAGAGTATTGTGATACTTGGAAGTCAGAAGGCAGGAATAGTACCTATTTTTATATTTTTAAGGAGAAGCTCCATTCGGGATGTTTTCCTCTTGGCAACACACGTATCTTTCTTCTCGTCTTATCACTAACTCGGTATTTACAAAATATAAAGGAGTATATATAAATAATAAGAATACGTGATTTCTTAAATAGAAAAATAAGGATTTTTGTTATATAATATTATATTAATTTTATTACTCATTATATATAAATAAAAAATTTCATTGTTCATTATTTATTATGTATCGATTGTCTTGTTATGATATTATATACATGAATTTTAAGATTTTATAGGTGTAGTTCCTTAATTGCATTTTCATTTATTGTTGATCTTGACTCTACAAAAACTACTATGTACCTACTTAAAAACGTACAAACTAATGAATTCAATGTGAATGATGTTTAATATTCCGAATAACAAAAAGTTATTCTCGTTTTATCATAAAATCCAAAATATTTTGTGTAATTCTAATTTCATTGTAGTGTACTTTTGTAGTGTGATGAATATATTCATAGGACACCGCGCTAAAAAAATTTCAGAGGTAAAACATTATGGCAAAAATAATATAATTAATGAAAATGTATGTTGCATTTTGTTTGAAATACAGTCTGCTATTACAACTTGTCTAGTAATTCACGTGAGCAGATGTTCTGGGAACAACCGTTTGCCAGAAGAGAATAACCTACAGTTTCATAACTGCCTCTGCCGTAAATTGATGGTTTAAAATGTATTTTCAAAGAGATCGATGATCCCACTGACGTTATCGCTATTAGTTAAACAGTTTCACTATTTTCAAATTATTTATCAGATGTACTTGACGATCTTTGAATATATTTGACGAGTGCTGAAGACAAAGTATTTGGACGAAGATTTGGCACAAATTACTGTTAAATGTCATAACAGTCCATCCGATTTCTCTTATTTATCAATCACAGATGAGTAATGTCCTCAATTCTATTTTTCGTAACTTTTAAATATGGTTATATTCTCCCTCTCTTACATTTCAATTATGTTTTAAAAATAACTATTTATAAACGTTTTACTCCAGGCTAAAAAAAGAATGCTCCCCTGCAGTTTACGATCTTTTTAGACGCTCACAATTTGTAGTGTCTAAAATACCCAATACTTCGTTAGAGCATCCAGAAAAACTTCTTATCTGCGCCCCCAACTGAACGGAGCTAACGATTCCGTCGGTCTCCTGATTGCGAACAGGAACAGGAGATCACTGTTACACCATCGAAGTCGATAAACAACAATAAGGTGGACTGCTAACAGCATAAAAACGTGGCAGAAACCGCGAAAAACTGGGTAACAACCTTGGCAGTAGCCGAACTAAAAATATGAATCTGTTATGCGTTATACGCAGCGCGCGAGGGGTTCGTTTTATGTTAAAAGCTGAATTTGGCGGCGTTCCAAACAGAAGCTCTGAAAAATTCCCCTCCCTGCTGACATTGCTCGACCATCGCAAAGCGGCTCGGTTTCATTCTGTCTCTACCGAGTTCGTCTCAATGCTGTTAGGCCTCCGCGCCGAATGTACCCAGCTAAATGTTCCATAAAATCTCGTTAAAACCGACGGGAAGACAGCCGGACAAGGAGAACAAAACTTTGTTGGTGACTCCCGAGTATACTGTTGGGAGATGACTCGATGTCTAGGTGTCTAAAGGGATCTTTCGCTGAGTATGTTATTTATTGTTTTAATTGGTTACGTGTAACCATATTGGTCAATAGCAAATTAGTGTTGAAAATAAGATGAGAAAAGATAAAACCGATCGATCAGGCTCGCATTCTTTCGCCTAGCCATCAAGTGACCTGCCAACTTTACTGCATTAGGTCCTCGGGGTTCCGAAGTCTTAGAGGATGATGAGAATACGATTGTTAAGAAGCGAGCAATGAGCACGCACCTTGAAAACAGCGTTCGCTGGATGATAGATATCACCTGAACCAGAAAGTCCTCCTCTGAGCAACCGCGAGAGAAGATTATAGCGGCCATGTGTGGACCATGTGTCCCCCGGAGGTTGGAACAGGATGGGATTCCTACGAATAAATGACATTCACGTTATTTCAAACACGTAAGGCTTTTTTCTTCCCTTGTGATCCTTGGTTTGATCTTTCCTTGCACGGATGCTTCAGGGTTGAGCAATCAAGCTTTGTGGACATGTGGTTCTACGAACAAATATACGAATAGACGTGTTTGAAACTTAGTTTTGCTAACACTGTGCCATTTCACTTTTGCGTGGGTGATATAGTTCAGAAATAGAAATTAATATTAAAAAAGACTTGTTAACTAAAGAGAGATTAATTGACGTTTCACGAGGGTAAGAATTATGAGACAAACAGCGAATATGAATTTTATTACTATAGTTATTTGAGTTGCTGTAATTCAAGTAAATTCCGTGTAATTTATATTATTAGTAATTACGTAAATGAGAAAATGAGTCGTTATCAAAGGTTGAATGCCAATACGAGCGTGTTCCTTTCAATTAATAGAACTTTAATTGACACAAATGCTAAGTAAGATTACTACGAGGCAGTAGCGAATCAAAAAATCATAGCAACAATTGCTACACGCGGATCGCAACTTACCCCTTTAAAAATCTGTATGTCCTCGGTGTGTTGGTTTCGTCCACGATGGTTTTAACATAATAGTAGGAGTAATTCGACATCTCCCTAATGAAGATCCTTTGGTAAATTTAGTCACGAGCGTGTGGAACTACACCGCAGGCCTCAAGATTCTCGAAAGGGTAGCACAAACGTACTGTACGCCGCAAACTACACTCGAATTGTCGTCCATACCCCTTCCTCGTTTCATCGGTGCTCCGTTTTCACTGCCTGTCAGAAGGTTTCTTCGTTTCTGCTTATCTATATTTTTCGATGGCTGTATGCACATCGTTCGTAGCCAATAGTTGTCACGAAAATGAATAGCGCAAGAAGACAATGACAAGGAATGTCTTCTTGGTGTTCCTCAGTACAACTATTGAATAAGAAGGATCGCTTGTTCTATAAATGTACATTTATCTTTTATCAAGTACGCTCTTTGTCCTTTTGTCAAGCGGGATTGATGTAAAATATATCTAATATTTAAGGCTTCGAAGGACTTCAGAAAAACCATATATGACAAATGAAGCAAATCTTTATTTTTATTTTTATAAAAAAGAAATTTCTTCTTTTATTATGTAGATGTAAAATAAACATGTAGGTTTCTTTGATGTAAATAAATAATTCATAATTGAACAATGATTGACTGAGTACTCCTTTGTCATTATTAGCTATGTGTAATAATTACTACAGCTGGTAAAAATTCGTAAGACACAACAAAATGAGTACATTACTTCATTATTTATATTAAGGGAATATGTTAAGATTTGTGCACTGTAGTACAAGCATCTATTGTAATAAAGCTTTAAAACTAGCGAATTTAGTTACGATGTTTCATGTGACACGATAACAAATGCATGCATCGCCCACAATTAAACTATCGGAATATGTTTTAAGCAATATAATATTAACAAAAAAGAGTTTTTATTTATTCATAAGCTTGATTAGTTCTACACACATAATTTGACGTAGTTCAGAAAAGATCTGCAATATAGAATATAAAGCTGAAAAATCACCGTAACTCTTTCT
The DNA here is from genome assembly GCF_051020985.1 of Nomia melanderi. Lineage (NCBI taxonomy): Eukaryota > Metazoa > Arthropoda > Insecta > Hymenoptera > Halictidae > Nomia > Nomia melanderi. The sequence continues at coordinate 9,952,423 of NC_135004.1, read as the reverse complement.
ATGATGACATGTTCTGTCCATAAGCATGTTCGGTCCATATGGACGCGAATAAGCAAACAAGAAGTTAACCGAAAAAAAATGAAGACTATTGATGGCTCAGGGCAGTTCCAAATTATGAAACCCAAATGTCTAGTGAAAAAAAACCGGAACCTTTGAAGTTAAAAGATCATCAAGGCTGTGTCTATGAAAAAATTTGTCTATAAGCATTCTCTATTTATAAGTACTCTTGATCAATAGGGTTGAGCTCCTCACGTTAATAAACCGATCAAAATAAAGGGCTGCTTTAGATTATGCTATTTTAAATACGAAAAGGTCGAGATTTCTGAAGTTGGAAGATTACCAGTGTTAAATCTAAGAGAATGTTTTGTTTATAAACTTGCTCTGCTTTTATTATTTTATATTTATTTCACTTATACACAATTTATCCATGGAGACCGTTTCTCACGCGGAGAAACCCTCTAGTAAGCCAGCTAAACAGAAGGGCAGACGTTTACTAGTTAAATTATAGTGTACAAAATACTCCATTCTAATTAATAAACTTAAATTCATAAAGTAATATCAAGCAGACAAAATGATACGGGGATACCAAGGATCCTCTGAAACCTAAATAAGAAATTCCCTACATGGACACATTGAGACTGAGGCTTACGTCTATGATCTATGATTAACGACACAATATGTATATAGTACATCTGGCGACATGAAATTTAACTTGTGATTCAAATAAAACTCAACAAAACAACATGGTTTTGCTTAAGCCTATTTGAAACAGGCATGATCCTATACAACAAAAAGAAAACCAATGAGATGTACATCACGTGACTAAATGTTCATTGTTGTGTTGTGTTTTGCTTTGATTTTAAGTTGAACACATGATTGGTATTCAGACAGTTCGAGTACACTACAATGTACTATAAAACGTAATAATATCAGAACGTTAGAGTGAACTATCATTTTGCCTCGTAATTGTCGTATTGTTGAAGTAAAGTAGACAATTGTTTTGACCATCAGTGTACTTATCATTGAGCCATATTGTGCGATTGCAAGATTATACTCATCTTCTACCATAACATAACCTTGTTTCCATTCTAAAAAAGTGAGTAAACTATAAATAATGAGCTATATGAAATAAACACTATATAAATAATGAAAGAAATACAAGTTTTACTGTCAATTTTTTTTAATAAAATGTTTTTATACTTTTTATTCTTTGCAATTTAAGTATAAATACATGGTGCGTTGAAAAATAGTATTTTTAATCATTTTTGTTAAATGGAAAAAATATAATAGCATGATTTCTTTATTATATTGCATTTCTCGCTATTAAATTAATATAAGTTGTAAATATCTCTGAACTTGTTTATGTACTAATAGTCATCAATTTGAGACATTAGTTTTTGACACTTTATGAGATACAACATTTATCAATGATACAATATAAATAATATAAATGTATTATATAATATAATCTACAAAGAAATGGAAATAGTTTTAGAATATTAATGTACTATACAAACAAATGTTTTCTTTTTTGTAACAGATTAAAATCATGTCTGAAGTTGAAGAAGCACCATCAGAAGCTGCAGAAGCAGCTGTTGAACCAGATGTTGTATCTGAAGAAGACAAGCAATATGTGATAGATTATGTAAAAGAGACAGAGCAACGATTAGCAACAAAAGAAGAAATTCGAGCAGCTAATTTAAATCCTAATAGACCATCAGATACATATTTTAGTAAATTAGATTCGACACTAAAACGAAACACAACATTTGTCAAAAAATTAAAAAATTTCAGCAGCATGCAATTGGATACAGTTCTAAAAGATATGATACACTTAAATTTAACAAAATATATAAGTGAAGTTGCTACTGCTTTAGTGGATGCAAAATTAAAAATGACTGATGTTGCACCTGCCATCAAAGTATGTAGCTTTTTACATCAGACATACGCAGAATTTTCAACACACTTTTTCGAAAATTGGCAAAGAATTTTATCTTTGAAAGTTGCTGATAAGATTGCAAATCCAAGTAAACTTAGAGTGGATCTAAGATTTTATGCTGAATTAGTTAATGCAGGAATTTTTACACATAAACAAAGACTGCCTTTACTTGGTTCAGCTTTAACAGTTTTAATTAACATGGATAAAGAAGAACATAATAATGCAAGTATTATACTAAGTTTTTGCAAACATTGTGGTGAAGATTATGCAGGTCTTGTGCCCAAACGAGTAAGAGAAATATCAGAAAAATTGAATATATCAATTCCTAGAAGTAAATTACTTTCACCTGATAAGCAACAAAATGTTAGACTGTTGCTAAGAGAATATTACAACTCGCTATGTAAACATTTATTAAAGGAGTACAAAGATCTTCAAGCTTTTGAAAAACAAAATCGAAAAATCTTACAAACCAGGGGCGAATTAAGTTCTGAAAGAAAAGAAAAGCTTGAGAGCCTTCAAGTATCTTATGAACGTTTGCTCAACAATGTGCAAAGTTTTTCTGACACTTTAGATGAACCCATGCCAGAACTTCCTGTTGATAGTGAAATGAAAGCAGAAGCAGAAGAAACATTAAAAATGATTAGCGAAGGAGAAGAAAATAGCATCCTTGAGGATATGTGGGGAGATGAAGAAACTAGACGATTCTATGAAGTTTTAACAGACTTAACAGTATTTCTTCCAGGATCACAGTTTAAAGAAGTACCTAAACAAGATGCACCAATAAGTGAAGAAGCTTTGGATGAAGAAATTACATTTGATGAGTTAGAAGAAACTGAAAAAGTAGATGAACCAGAAGCAGAAGTAGAAGAACCTCAGGTTGCAAACATTAGTAATAAAATACTCTTGGATGCATTCCTAACACATTTACCAAATTGCGTTAATCGTGAAATGATCGACAATGCAGCTGTTCACTTTCTAATAAATCTCAATACAAAACATAACAAAAAGAAATTAGTGAAAGCATTGTTTGGAGTATCTAGAATTCGTTTGGACTTACTACCATTTTATTCACGTTTAGCTGCTATTCTTTACCGTGTTATGCCTGATGTTGGGAACGACTTATGTTCAATGTTAAAACAGGATTTTAAATACCATGTGCGTAAAAAGGATCAAATTAATATTGAATCAAAAGTAAAAGTTGTTCGGTATATTGGTGAGCTTGTAAAATTTAAACTTTATTCGAAGATAGAAGCGTTATATTGTTTGAAAGTATTGTTGCATGATTTTACACATCACCACATCGAAATGGCATGTAACTTATTAGAAACATGCGGAAGGTACTTGTTTTGTTCTCCGGATTCACATCAAAGAACAAAAGTATATTTAGAGCAAATGATGCGTAAAAAAGCAGTCACTGCGTTAGATTCACGTTATGTAACGATAATTGAGAATGCATATTATTTTGTAAATCCACCAGAATCTACTGGTGGTGTTTCTAAAAAGGACAGACCACCGATTCATGAATTTATACGAAAATTATTGTATCAAGATCTTTCAAAAACTAATACTGATAAAGTTCTTAAGTGGATGCGTAAATTAGACTGGGAAGATGAAAATGTATCCTCTTACGCTATTAAGTGTCTCACTGCCGCGTATAATGTGAAATATTTAAATATTCGATGCGTTGGAAGTTTATTAGCAGGACTTGTTGCACATTATGAAACTATAGGTCCCCATGTAGTCGATGGTGTGTTAGAAGATATAAGACTATGCATGGAAATTAATTTACCAAAGTTTAATCAACGTCGGATTGCCATGGTTAAATATCTTGGAGAATTATATAATTATCGTATGGTAGAAAGTGGCGATATTTTTCGAACATTATATTTGTTAATTACTTTTGGAGTTAGCATGGATCATAACATACCAAGTATTCTGGATCCCCCAGATCACTTGTTTAGAATTCGACTAGTTTGTACATTATTAGAAACCTGTGGACAATATTTTAGTGGTGGTTCTAGCAAGAAAAAACTTGATTACTTTTTAATATTCTTTCAAAATTATTTCTGGTTTAAATACACAGATCCAATCTGGACTCCTGACAATCCTTTTCCTGTAGGTATAGATTATATGTATCGCGACACACTAACAATGTTAAGGCCTAAAATGCAATTATTTCAAAGTTACAAAGAAGCACAATGTGCTGTGGAAGAATTACGAATCACACTGTATCCCACTCTTGGAAATCCTATTGCAGAGGATGGTGTTGATGCCGAAACTGATATGGGTGTAATTGCTGAGGGAGATGAAGAAGTAACTGTAACATCTGGAAATGGTAGTGGAGATGCAAAAGGAGTAGCCGATTTACATTTTGAAGAATCTGAAGATTGTTCTGAAGCACAGTCAGAAGAAGAATGGACAGCTGATGCAGAAAGAGATGATACTATGGGCACACAAGAAAATACACAAGGAGATCAAAGTCTTTCAGAAGGTGGTACAGATGGTGTCCTAATGGATGTCACAGAATTAAATGCAGCATTACCAGCAGGTCCTAGAAGAGTGAGTTGTCCTGAAGATGATGACTTTTTATCCGCTCTTGATAAAATGGTTTCAGACAACATACAAGACAGAATGCGAGATTCCGTAAAGCCGCAGCAAGTAGATATTTCTGTTCCTTTGCATGTAAAAAGTACTAAAAAGACATATGAGCAACTACAAGAAAGACCTTCTGATAATAGCACGGTTGACTTTGTCCTTATGCTAAGGAAAGGCAATAAACAACAGTACAAAAATTTGGCAGTTCCGGTGTCATCAGAACTAGCAATGAATCTTCGAAATCGAGAACAAGAACAGAAAGAAGAAAAAGAACGAGTTAAAAGATTAACATTGAACATAACAGAAAGACAAGAAGAGGAAGATTATCAGGAAACAATTAATCAGAGTACAAGACCAGTGACGGTAAATTTAAATAGAGAGCGAAGACAAAAGTACAATCATCCAAAAGGTGCACCGGACGCTGATCTTATTTTTGGTCCCAAAAAGATACGATAAATTCGTTTACTTGATGTTGGAACGATATTTGTCACAATATAAAATTAAAAGTGACTTTACACAAAACTCTGAATCACTTCGTCGTATGTTTATATATATGATTTATAACATCTCACTGTTTTTTTATTTATGATCTGAAACCCACAAACGTTCTTCATATAGATCTTTAGTTCTTCGTACTTTTCATTGTAAAAAAATGTTATTTACTAAGTGTATTAAAATTGCATGAATTTGATATATATAACAATATATATCAATATGTACTTTAACATATTTCTATAAACAAAAAATATTGAACAAAGTTAATATTTTTTTTTACAATTGTTACATATAAATATTACTGTTTTCTCTTTCATTGCATAGTAAATTATACAATTACTACATATGGATAAAAACAATGATCAAATTAGAAAGAATCTATTTAGCCAAACTGCCATTCTAATTTTCTTTAATATAAACATGAAAAATTTTCACATTAATATAAGATTAGTATTAACAAGTAATGTTTTTTCCGTTTATTAAATATAAAAATATACATTCAAAGCTGCATCATAGAATTGTGTTATTTTGAAAGATGCTACAGATAACATTTTTTATAATAATTTCCTTTTTATTCTAAGCAATATTAGAAATTAATCGCTCTATTTTTTAAGAAACTGATACAAGACGTTAAATTTGATATACATTGTTTATTTTTATCTACGAAATTATTCCCGTGTACAAAATGAATATAAATAAATGTTAAGTGTTTTTATGTTTGTTACAGCTCTGTAATACAGTCTGCCATAATATCACATATCTACAATAATATAAGATACCAGTAATTATAAATTAATACTAAATGCATACATGCATTCTTTCATAATCATTCTTTATGGATCTTCCTCCGCATCTTCAAATTGACCTGCTTCTATATCCATTGCATCATCTGCTTCTGTGCCATTGTGATTAGTCCCTATTTGTTCTATTCATACAAAGTTAGAATAAATATTATTTCATATAAAAAGATTCTTTCAGAACTCATTTATCAAGTATTCTACTTTATATCATCATTAAATAAATTCAATACTACCTGATGGTAAAATGTAGGGAGCATCACCAGCACCAACTTCATAATTTTCAAAATCATCCTCTTCTGCGTCTTCATAAATATCTTCTTCAGCTGTAAAATATATGTACTTTATATAAAGTTCTAACAATGTGTGCAATGTCCATATGAAAGATTGTAAGAGTAATTTTACCATCTGAAAAAATATCCTGTGGATCAGGATGAAGTGCCTGACAATCGTTCATTGCTTGAAACATTGCATCTAAATTGTTTATGTTATCAGGAGCAAAACGCATTTCTGTCATAGGTGTATCCGCATCGTCATCTTCATTTTCTGAGCCACTGTCAGAGGGTGGTGGTAAGGGTACATCTATGCAAAAAATTATATAAAAGTTATAGATAATTAAATTAAAATAAATAACAATCTCAATTTCTAAAGAAATTATTTAAGATAAAACTAAAATATTAAATAACGTTTACTTTCTGCATTTAAGTAAATTCTATTTAACTTTTATGCTATATCAAAATAGACCTGACCCTCGATTTACGCCGAACATTTTTACGCGGTAAAATAGAACACTATTTACGTGGTAATTTTTATGCGAAATCTGAATTTAATAATACCAAAAAAAATGTACTTTTTTTTGCTGAAAAGTCATTCTAATTATTTCTTTTGTTTGGCTATGTAAAATAAATATATATTTCTAAAATTTATATCAGCTTTTCTTTCCAATGTTTTGTTTCCTCCTGTACCAACAGACTCTATTTATGCGATTTCCATTTGCATAAAACGCATCCACGTGAAACAGATTTTCGAGTACATCGAGGGTCAGATGTATGCATACAAAAATGTTAAGAAGGAAGTTAATATACCTGGAAGGTCTACTTTTGCATTAACCATAATATATAAACATTGTCTTGGATGTACTTGTTGATCTCTTGATATGGCATGTAAAGATATATGAGAATATTCAAGAGAAAATCCTTGTTGTGTATCATAGTTCACCCAAGAAAACAAGCTACCGATGCGAACATTATATTAAATTACATTAGTGCTACTTTGAAATGTACATTTATTTTAGTTCCATCTTTACCTTTCCGTAATATACAGAGTTCCTTTTCCCACTTCTCTGTCATTAATATATGCAGTAGTATTTGGCTCTTCGTGGCGTATTCCTTCTTGAGGTGCAAGAAAATTGCTAAGTACAACCATCTTTATCTATAACATTTAATAAATCAATTTATCACTTATATATATTTTTATTGAAAATTTTTATAAAACAAATAAAATTTCATTTATTTAAAATAATTTTCAACTCTGATAAAAGAGAAAATACTTGTAAGGTTATACAAAAATTCCACAAATAGAACACTGATTTTATTACAGAAATACACACATATTGCAAAAAAATTAATTGATAAAATATCTAACTTAATAACTAGACACACATTTCATTAACCCAATTGTATAGAAACATAAAAGTACTGCAAATAATGCTATATAAAAGTATAATTCCACAGTGTAAATGTGACCCTGTTACTTTAATTATTTTAGAATTTAAAATCTTTTATTACACTTATTTGATCAGTCTTATTGTTAATTCTTAATATAAACTTACCACTTGCTTTCACAATATAATAGCAAGCAAAATTAAACGAACTTTTCCCTAAAATGAAGTTTTAAAAAATGAATAACTCAGTTTTAAAACTTTAGATGCACAATACTAGTCTTATATTGTAGCACGCGTATATTAACAATAGTACACTAAAATCATTAACGCTTAGTAGTCACAAATATCAATGTATAAATTTTTCATTTTATAACATTTGTTAACACAAAATTTCACCGCACGTTACGATGTTGTGTTTCTATTTCACGTTATTGATATAGTAGAGTTCAATTCAACTTTACTATAGTACGTGACGTGCTTTGCGACAACACACTATAATCAATGAAGTATGTATATATAAGTACCTATGTATGCTCATAAGGCGGGAAATTCTTTTGTACGTTTTCAAATTTTTGCAATAAAAGCAGTTTCAAATTTTTCAGACGAATTTTCCATAACTATATCTATTTATCACAAAAAATTTCTCTTACTTGTCAACTTTATAGACATGTGCTGATCATTATTGTACATATTGCAAGTATATATGTTTCATGTATAGATTACATGTATTATTTGTTTTTAAAATGTATATCAAATATTAAATATATCTTGGTATAAAATAATAAAGATATATAATAAAAGTACATGAAATTAAAGTTATATTAATAAGAGTTTTGAAATAAACTTTTTATATATTGATTTATAAAAAACATAGGTACAATAACATAATTGATAAGTGAACACAGGAAAGCCATCTGAAAATGTTTTATTATGATTACATGTGGCAAGCGAGGCTTTTGTTTCCAATTCCTCAAATTTAAAATTTAACTCTGCAACATTTTTTACGTACATACATACATACTGTCAGTACAATAAAAAGTGCTGTTTTTAGTATTTTGCACTTCTTTCGCTACTAGAATTTATTGTTACAAGAAATATCACCTTGACATCTTTTTGAAGATCGGTCAGAGTCCTTGGACAAAAGATTTTCTAGCGAACCTATACTATTCAAATATAACATATTGAAGAATATCTGGCTTGAATGCTATAAAATGCTTTAAAAATTAGTGACAAGTGAATAACAAATCATTTACATTGGAAAACATTAGATTTATTTTTTCAACAATGAATCAATGTATATCATGGTCTTCATGAAAGAATTAACAAAACATTTTGCACATTAAAAACATCTTTTGCACAATAGTGAAACATTTGATAATCCTTCAAGTTGAAACCACTAAGTTACCCACTGTAAATGAACTATATTATATAATTTTTCTTCATGCCATACTTTATGATAGGTATCAACGATACTGTACAGCTCATGCCAGACTCTTCAATTTCATATATATATTCTTAGACTATTGATAAAGGTAAATAATATATGATAGAACAATATGGGTACAATGTACAGCTGAATTAAATAGTTTATACTACATAATAGAGTACCACTAAACGTTACTAATGTTAATTGTGCATTCATTTCTTTTAATTGTGTTCATGGGTAACTGAATTTTTATTGTTGATTTCAAGGGGCTAAGTTCCAAAAAAACATTGAGAGACATGTATCACACTAAATCTTGTGATATTTTTGATATGTTTTATGTTTCTAAATATCATAGAAGTTCTAAGCATGTAATGACAACCTGATTGACTGTAACAGTAGTAACAGTTATAGAAGTAGCACTAACGATGATACTATGAGTAATAATAACAGCAAGTAGTAGTGCAGCAGTAGTAGCGGAGGTAGTTATAATAGCATTAATAATGATAATCATAGTTATAATAGTATAGTAAGAGTTGTAGCATAGTAATGAGTTAAAGATCAATAGTAATAAGTAAAACAATATTACTAATGATGACTACAGTATAATTGCAATTATAATTTATTTGGTATACATCTAAACATAATTGTAATATAAAGTCAAATATAAACCTCAATCAAGATATATATAAAAATCTACTATAATAAGGTGTATATAAAAAAACAATAATACATTAAATATTATTTAAATAATTAATTTGTTTCAACATTATTCTTGTGATGCAATATAACAGATCTACAATTTTTAAAAAAGATTCTTATTATTATCTGTGCACAAGTAAAAACATTTTCTGTATTTATATTAATACATGAAGTTCTTTGTACGTGCAAGAGTATATAAATAAAAAAAATATAATATATAAAACAACGTTAAGAAAAGTATTCTTATGTACAACGAGAACGTGAGTATGGCACGAAAGAAGTTTACGAAATATAACGTCAAACACTGTCTTAACATAGAATAAATAGTTTAAAATGATGCAATTTATCTTTATTATTGAAGATAGTGTCCTTATAGTTTGTCTTCTTAAGACCATTTTTTAGTATGTATGTTTTTTTTGGAACCTTTCCCTTTGTATTAATCTACACCGTCCATTTGTATACTTCACTTATATCATAAATACAAAACTTCCAAGAAGAATATTCTCAGATTTACTATATGCAAACTTAAGTTTGCAATGTGTTTGTGATTTCTCGATGTACAGTTACCAAATCTTGTATATATCCAGCTAATCTTGCATTTAACGTATCCAAGTTTTGCTTCTGAACTTTATTTGCACTTAATGCAAGCTCTAATTGTTCATGGACAACCCTCAACATTTCACGAAGTTCCGCATTTTCTTTCTGTAATGACTGGAAGAGATACAGTATTAATAAGTACTAACTAAAGAACATAAATGAAGAAAACAATTCATACAGTCTTTACTTCATTAAACATTGCTATATATCAAATTCAAGTTTTAAATATATACATACTAAAAAATCTTTATTTTTCGTAGCCATAGTAAGAGCTTTGATTTCATCGTTTCGTGTTCTAAGTTCACTTTCTAATGCTTCAACTCTCAACCTTAGTGCTTCACTATTGCCTTCTGCAATTTTTCCAGCTTCTAAGTCCGCATATTTAGCTTTAACTCTAGCATTTTCTTCTTTATACAACTGTAATTGTCTTTTCCATTCATCAACATTTGCTGTAGATTCTTGTAATGCACTTGTTAATCTTGCATTGCTTGTTTTCAAAGTAGTTAATTCAACCTGTAAGCAAATTTAAGTTTCAACAGTTAATAGGTTCCACAGAAAATTTATAACACTGTTTACATGTATATAAAATATATCTGACCTCCCACTTCTTAGCATTTGCAGAACTTTGAGCTAATGCAAATTTCAGCCTATCATTCTCATATTTAAGTTGCATTTCAGTTGATTGTCCACTTTGTGCAGCATTAATCTGTGCTTGTTTGCCTTGATGCTGTGGACTCTCTGTACTCTGCTGAGAAACACTTTGTGATCTTGAATGGACTGCGTTTTTCAATTCGTCATCCATTTTATTCTGACAATTACCAGGTAAAGGACTGCTGCTTACCAAAGACACATTGTTTTGAGTAGAAATATTAGCATTTGGGTTTGGGTTATTCGAAGCGGATACATTGGAATTAATCATTGATGAATTTGGTGGATCTATAAGATCTTGTTCTGATGATGGCATACCCGATCGTGACGTAATCGGGCTAACATTTGCACTAGTAGCAGGAGTAACAGAGGAGCTGTTTGATTGTAACTTAGCATTAGCTAATTTAGTGGCTTCCTTCACTTCATGAAACTTCTCTATAAACTGCCAAATGAATGATATTGTCTCTGAGATTGTGGTGTACACATGGCTGTACGTTAACTAAAGACATATTTCACAAACCTTTCCTAATTCTTCTTCAGATGAAAAGCCAAGACCATATACGGTATTAGCTCTAACATCTGACCATTGGCCAAATTTTTGCGATGTTTTCGTGAAGGTCATATTTGGAGTAATAGTACTATTTATTACTGCCTAAAAGTTAAACAAATAAATATAAATAAATTTTAATATTAGACAAATTTATTTCTTAAAAAAGTGAAAAGTGACATTCAATCACCTTTGTTCCTTCAACAGAAATTATTCTATACAGACTTCTGGTCGAGTCATAAAAAAATGAAACAGACACTGCTGCTGTAGATGCAGATACCCAAGACCGTTTTGTCTTGGGATCAATATGAAACACGTGCGCTTTGCACGTGAAAATAGGTTGTTTACTGTAATTTATTAAAAGTAATATAGGTATTTAAATATATCTCCTTAATTGGTACATGCAGTATCTACTTATGCCTCATACTAAAAACCAAAACTATAGGATTTTAATAACGAATATCTTAAAGTTTGTCTTTTCACATAGTTTTATTCTATATGTTCTACAGAAACATAACAAAATCAAATACATTAAAAAGTCTTAGATGTATATGCATGCCTTAAAATTAACGGGATCAAACTATAATGATATTTGCAGGAAATAAAAGGAAATAATATGAACAGGCATTTTTATTTTATATTGTTTGTGAAAAATAAATATAATTCTATTTGAAATTTGTTCTAAATTTACTATACGTGCAGTATATGTACAAATTATATACATTATTTAAAAGTAACAAGAAACTGCAACAGTTCATAAATCCTTTATTTAAAAGAAAAAACAACTGTGATAAGAATGCAACATATTTATTCTTCTACTAAAGTGTAAAATCTCTTATGCTGCCTGTCTGAAAAAAATGACATGTAATAATAATAATAATAATGTGACAATGAACAATGCCTTGAAGAGAGTAATAATACAAAAAAAATTATTTTTGTATGTTTTAAAATTATACGTAATGACGTCAATAGAAAATGAAACTTTAAAGGAAAAAACATAATGTCATAGGTAATTTAATAATTTACGGAACAAATTCTTTATTATACAAATCTAAAAATATATCGAATAATGCACGAGTAAACACCTAGAATAAACACATCTCCCGCGGTACTAACTTATCCCGCTTTCGCTGTTCTAATGTGTAGTTATATATAGATAAAAGAAAAGAAAAACATTCTGGTCCAGACTCTCTTCCCTTGTACGCACCCACCTAAACGCGTATCTCCGATGATGTCGGAGATAAGATCATAAATAGACAGGAAAAGATAGTAGAGCTCATTAGTGAACGCAATGGAATTGACCTATTTCATAGTAATCAACAACATTCGATAATAGAAAAATTAAGGATAATTTATAGTACTCATATGTGACGTGGAAAGTGTGCCTCGTGTGTACATGTACTACACACCCTTAAAAGACGGTGCGGAGTATTACCACGTTCACTTACCCCATTGTTTCTTTGCCGGATGCCATACAAGTATTTGTTAATTTCACAGTCTCATAGAAAATTCAATTAAACGTGTATATGTAGTAACTTTTTACTAATAAAAATTCTCGAAATTATTTGAAAATTTATAAAAATCCGTCCCACAAGAGATCAAGGTACACCAGTTGACAGCCGCCATCGGCCAAAACTTTATAGCGAACAGCAACGATCACGCAACAACATGAATCTAGTCGAGTTTCCACCATATACCTGGATTTAATCGATTTTCCACGAAAGGTTGATGTCTACAGTATGGTCACGGAGAGAATTCGCGTGGCGCTAGTGAGGTGAGCATACAGCGCATAAATGTGTGCAACGTTATTTCAAAGGTAGAGTTTTACCCTCTATAAAAGTAAATGAAACCACTTCCACTTTCCCGCTACAGATTAACTTCTAAAGCGCCACCTGACGGTTCGCAAATAAGAAAATTAAAATGAAAAATATGAACAATTTTCAATTATTTATAGAATTTTTACTACTTTTATCATATTTCTAGTATATTAGAATGTATCTTTCGAATAAAAGAAACACAAAATTCTGTGAAATATTATTATTACTTCGAACATATCGCGTAAATCAAATTAGATTTCGTAAATCACAAGTAGAACAATTCTATAATGAGAAATTGCACTTAATATTGTCCAAATTCAGACATCGGAAACAGTAAATTTTTCATTTTTAACAATGTTACTATTCCCTATTTGGATAACTGTTCAAGTTGGAGTTTTGATATCTATATGAAATATGTGAACACAGGTATAGTGACTTTGTGGTAATACTTTCTATGTTCGCCACTAGAGGGATTTACATTTTTCGTACATTTCATTCATTGTTGATCAGTATATATATAATTTATAATAATTACTCAATACTTTCGTGTTTTTGAAAGAGTCTATTAGGCAACTTTATTAACGAGTTTAACTAGTCTTCCGAGAATTAAACATTTTTTTCCTTCTTTCTCCTCTATCTTTTTAGTGAAAATATCTTAGCAAATTATTCTAGTCTTTAGATGGTGTACAGCAAGGATGTTGCAATCGGTGCCCGCGGGCACTCTAGTAACACTCCCCAATTTCTATAGTACGTTGAAATAAATCATTTATTAAATGTACGATGACATTTTAGCGCACCCTACACACGGTCAGCAATAAAATGATATTGAAACTATAATATACAAAATATCGAGAAGATAAGATATGGATTTGTAACAAATGAATGAAAGAAGGGGATCTTAATTTTTTTTTTATAGATAATACTATGCACACCGCTAGATAGTTTACGAGTGATCTTTTTATAGACGGGAAAACTCTACCTTCAAATGATGTCACATAATACCGTTATGCGCTATGTGCTCATCTCACTAGCCTATGCAAACCCTTTCGCACTGACGCTGTACTGCTAACTTTACAAAAGTTTCCGACTAAATTACTAGATACAGTTACCATCATAAGCCGCACACTTATGTACCGGAGGCAGTGTTTGCATCGTTTTTAGAATGTTGGTAATATTATCAAAGCGATGCTTGAATATGCGACCATTTTTCGTTACGTATCGAATGATCCCCGTTGTTTTTAAAATCTTCACCAATAGCGAGCAATGAGTAAAAGACTAACACAACAAAGTAGTACCATAATCTTTCATCCTTGTCCGGTATCCCATTTTATCCGAATACAATGAAAGTGCGCAACGTTTAGTGGGTGGGGGCATTGTGCGAGAAAGAGAGAAAGAAGGAGGGGGAGAAATTGTCCGTCTTGTGAGCCGTCATAGCTGAATCATCGTGAGAGGTTCTTGTAGGAGTGTGATAATAAATGACATTGTGATTGAATTAGTAAGCGTTGGAGTCACAGTGTGTGGAACTACTTTTAAGATAAAGCTCTGATCTCGATGCGGAGATCCGACGAGGAAACGTGATAAACAGTGGCATTCGCGTGTGCGTGACTCCCCCGTGAAACGATGAACGGGTTAAGTTTTAGTGAATTGTGTTGCTTGTTTTGCTGTCCACCTTGCCCGTCCAGAATTGCTGCGAAACTAGCATTTCTACCGCCTGAGCCTACCTATACGTTCATCGAGGATGAAGGCTCCAAGTTTGCAATTTCTCTGTCCGAGAGGGCAGAGTGGCAATTCACAGAAGTGGCGAAAGAGTCAGTAGAAGGTTTCTATGCAAGAACGTCACGAGGCAACCGAATAGCTTGTGTGTTTGTACGGTGCTCACAGACCGCACGTTTTACCATTTTATTTTCCCATGGCAATGCGGCCGATCTTGGACAGATGTCTAGTTTTTATTTGGGACTCGGCGTCAGAATAAATTGTAACATATTCAGCTATGATTATTCAGGTTACGGTATTTCTGGTGGTAAACCATCGGAAAAGAACCTTTACGCTGATATAGACGCTGCGTGGCATGCTCTTAGAACACGGTACGGTATCAGTCCGGAAAACATTATTCTGTATGGTCAAAGTATTGGGACTGTACCCACGGTCGATCTAGCCTCGCGATACGAGGTTGGTGCAGTTGTTCTGCATGCACCTTTGATGTCGGGAATGCGTGTTGCTTTTCCGAAAACCAGAAGAACGTGGTTCTTTGATGTCTTCCCCAGGTAGGTAAAAATTTCTCTCTAATACGCGAACCTCTTGTTTACCCTGTTAACGAGACGCAAACCATAATCCGTTTATCTTCGGCTGTCAATCGCATAGTCAAGGTTTACGCGCATGACACTATCGCCAAGTTTATGTACTCGATACTAAATATTTTGGACCGTTTAGAGCACTTTTTTTAATATATTCCTTTTCAAGGCAGTTTTGTTTGAACATACAGATAACATCGCAAAAAAATGTATCTCGCAGTATAGCTTTTATTTTGTCAGCGGAATTCCAGTTGTTATCAGAACACTCATTTGCCTTTCTCCTTTACCTTTGTATCGTCTTCCTTGTTTTTCTTATATATTCGTTTCGGTAGCGCGATGTCTCTATTTCAAATACGCTGACCTATGAAGAAGTGAAGTAGTTAGCTAATGCAGAACGAAAAGACGATATATAAAGCATCAAAAGGGTTAGATGTTTCATTAACCTTTGCTCTTCACATTTATAAATCGATAAAAATATTTTGTGTCACGTAGTAGAGGTAATAAAAGATGTTCTAAAATAAAACGGCAAGCCGAGTATGTATAGGTAAATCGAATTATTTTAGAATCTGATTTTTTGGTTTCTGGTTATATAGATAATCAGGTAAAATCTGAAAGTTCGATTTCCGGAACTCGTTATTTAAATTCCAGTCAGTTGGGTGCACGATCGTACATACATTCACTCATACACGTGACTTACGTTAGACGTTACTTTTCTACATATGTAATGTTAAAGTTATTTTCAAATAAATCCTAAAAATTTGAATTTTTACCATGTATTTCTTTCATCTTTTTTTTTTTTAATTATAAACCCTTCATCCCAGGTTATAATAAGAAAAGATATTTTTTCGCTTACGCATAAAGAAACTTGCGTAAATATAATATTCATTAAATTTTAGTTTAATATTATTAAAATGTAAACAAAATGTAATAATCGTTTTTCGTAATAAATATGCTCAAATAAAAAGTAATTAAATTTAAAAACTTTTTACTTTTTAGAACTCTAATTTGTTGTTTTCACGTAGTTTACTGTTCCTTTACGTTATTGATGTACCACATACACAGCATAAGTGTATATACAAATTTTCCGATTTCATTCAGGAGCATTAGTGAATATGTTTTTACATTTTACAAGCAAAAGGTACTCTTTATTTTACGCTCACGTTTTTTGAATTACTTTGCGAGAAGCAATAAAAGTTAATCTGGAAACTTCTTATGGAAACCTTTAAATTGCACAATCCATCGTCGTATTTGTCTTTAGCAAGCGTTACGCTTATACTTTCCAATATTTATAGTTCATGCATGGCGGTTTAACTTTATTTAATTAATATATTTTGTATTTATAAATTTGTGGACTAATTTCATATGTGAGTTATTATATTTACAATTACTGAATATAGTAAGTTTGAAAGTTTACAAAGAAATAGTCGGAAAAATAGTTTATTGCATATATTATAATGTTCTTTTATAAAAAAATGACTTTTATACACATATTAACATGTAACAATTTTTTTATAATAAATCGTTATTTGATAATATTGTAGTTTATTAAATAATTAAATAATTAAAGTTATCACAAATGAAAACAGATCATAAACGATTTGATTGCATATACATATAATAAGAATTTTACATGTATTTATATATGTAAGTATATATTTATACAATGTAAAATATCTTTTGCAGTATAGATAAAATACCCAAAGTTACATCTCCAGTTTTGGTTATTCATGGAACTGAGGATGAAGTGATAAGTTTCAGTCATGGTTTGGCCATTTATGAGAGATGTCCAAGGGCTGTAGAACCATTATGGATTGAGGTATGTAATTTTATGTTAATTTTATTTAAAGAAAGGGAATGAAAATTGTAAGATCGATATAAATTGTTTCTAGGGTGCTGGCCACAATAATGTAGATTTATTTGATCAATATGTGGAGCGACTGAAGCAATTTGTAAATGTAGAATTGGTAAACTGACGGCGACTAAGCCTCTCCCAGAGTCAGGGGGGGCAGGGTGGAGGGCATATGCATGTGGGTAGTCAGGGGCGTAATACTCCTAATAATTCAAACACATTCAGTTCTATTTCAACAAGCTCACAGACTGAAAAACTCGTCTTTCAATCGCCTCCCACAGGGGAGAAGACACCTGTCCTCCTCTGTGACGAAGAATCATCTTCTGCTTCTATAGATGATGTATTCTTCTGTAACTTACAAAAGAAGCTCTCTTCAATAAGAAAGAAATATTCCAAGGATGATGACTCAAGTTTAGACAGTAGTTCAAGAAAAGCTATTCGACAAGATGAAAAGAATGTGAAACAAAAAGAAGTAACTAAAACTGTGCAGGATAAGAAATATAATAAAACAATATTAGATGGTACGCCTGTACGTCATAATTTTCGATGGAATTATATTGATCAAGTTGTAAAGAAACATACAGTGACGGACAAAGGAAAATTTAAAAGGTAAGCGATGAAAACGCACCATAACTCTATGAAAAGGAATTATATTTTACAAAAACAATGAATATTTCATAAATACATACATCACATAAAGTAATAGGAATAAGAAAATTATACATATGAATGAGAAAATATGTGTTTTATTGAGAACACTAGACAAGTGAAGAAACTAGCTGGACAAAAGTAAGTTTAATTATGTATTTATGTTTATACATTTTATATTATATATGTTTATCAACCTGGATATACTTTTTTTTTAGTATGAGCTCTTGAAGAGACATGCTTATTTAAAATGTTTCAAACATTTGGAAACAGATTGAGATTTGTTATTATTATTGTAGTGACCACTTTTCTTGGCCAAAAATGCAAATGAAATTTTTTAAGTGTGTTTATAGTTATTGCCTTCTTAAAAACTAAACTTATTCAAACTTTCTTTTTGCTAAAATTTTCCTTTGTCTACAAGATCTTTTTTCAATTTAAATAAATGACTTAAATATAGATAAGTAATGTTCTGTCATTTCTACTATTCTTTAAAAATAAAGACACAATTGATTGCCAAAATCAATATACATATGTGTCAATTATTTTGTTGTATTATATCTAAAAAAATTTAAACATACTTTTGTCCTCTGCGCGAGTTGCAGAAAGTGAATTGTGTATGTACTCTATGAACCAATTGTATAAACTAAAGAATATGAGATATCCAAGAATAGATAAGCAATGCTACCATGACACAAAGAGATTTATTATGGGTCTTATCATTATTACTGATACTCGCTTATGAAAATCCCACTATTAAATTTTCTTTTGTCCGCCACTGTATTTCTTTATGTAAAAATTAAAAAGATACATATAGTAATAGGCAAAAGAATATTGTTTATAAAACTCTGCAGTATACATTCTCTCAAAGTCAATGAAAAAAATCAATTTCATTATTTTTTTACAAATATGTTTAGTGATAAGAATAAAGATATTTCGAATTTTAGGAACCTTCATGCTCAGCTTAAAACAGAGAAAAAATCTTCTGTAAGTCAGTTTAAATACAATAGTATAGATTCTGGATCAGAACAGATTGGAAAAATATGGTATGCTCCGCGAAGCAAAAGCGTTGGCGAGCTATGTAACATTGTCAACAAATGAAGATACTTGAGTTATTCAATTATTGGGATAGAGTAACTGCCTTTATGAGAAGCGTTGGATGTCAAATGTCATTGGCTGACGGTTCAGGAAGTTTAAAAAAAGAAATAAAAAAAGAAAAAAAAGAAAAAGAAGATGAAGAAAAACTACGTACTGAATACTCTAATGAAATTAAAAGAAAATCAACTTAAGAGAGAAGAAGCATTAAAAAAAATTAAACAATACGAATTCCACGTTTCTGGCAAATTACCGTTCTGCTATTCTTCCACATGACTGTCCTTACGGAAATCACAGATTTATACGCACGACACACATTCGGGCTGTAACAGTGCTAGTGAGATTGTGCACATAAACACATATGATACATTTATAAAATTTATTATATTTCTAGACTATGAGATAATATGTCTGTGCATACCGAATATTCTTACTATGCGTACACGTATAACTGTGTACACGTTTGTATGTTGCAAATTGTTTCTGCAGTGCAGACTGTGAAACTTGTGACGACAAATAATGTCAAGTATTATTATTTTTATTGAAAGTCTCCTTAAACGTGAGGAGCTGAATGGCTTATACACACTGAAAACATTCTCTGCCAGCGTGAAGTGCAAGTAATCACTTGCGACGAGTGTGTAGCAAGAAGATTCCTCGCTGAACCTATATACCTTGAATTTCTATAATGACTTCTATACATTGCTATTGATTACGGAATAGTCGAACAGTTTCGGATGAATCTCCAATTGTGTTCGTCGTACTATGACATTAAATGCATTTAAAGTTGTTTTTCATACAAAAGAGAAAAAAGAAAGAGGATCGTAGCTACTAATAGATTTGTTAATGAATGTGAGATGTATGGACTGCATCGCGTGTTTTCTATGGCTCATCTTTAGACATTAGGTTCAGCGGTGATATAGATGTTGCGTGAAATATCGCATGTTTTTATAAATGCATCGCTGTTACTGTGACCAGTGTATAATGACAGCTGTACGAGTAACAAAAATGATTGAAGAAACATTTGTTTTTATATTGTCCCACAGCAAAGGCCTGTGCAGCGAGCAATGGAAATCTTCCAATGTAGCAAAGAATTTAGGTTAGAGATATAAAAGTTAATGGATAGTGTTTAAGGAAATTCGTATGCGTAAAACGTCCTAGCGGGCGGTATGTTTTATCGAGAGTGAAATAAAGAAAAAGGGAGGGGGGGGGGGGGAGAAAAAACTCGGAGGATCTTGTAAAACAACAATAACAAATACAAATAGGTAGGGACAATATTATTACCAAACTTGATTCTGAATTAGTTTATTTCTAATGGGGTGAATCGTTTCGGAAGACCTTGTCTATAGGTATGTTTCTTGTTAGTATTTTTATATCTCGATAATGTAAATACAATGCAATTAAATAATTTTTCTTTTATTAGTATGTGTATAATGTATGCGACAACGTGGAAAGACCGTGCGGAGCCAATGGAATGAATCGGCTCATATGTGTATGTATTTCTGCAAGAGCGTTTCCTTTGTTTTTTTTTCTTGGTTTCTCAGTAAATTATTATGAACATTTCTATCCCGTCCCAGTTGTCATTAAAATGCATCGATACGTGTATCTCCAGAACTACAAGTATAAACTGAAATTATATAATTGTGACCATCGTGTGAATGAATGGAAAGTGAATATTTAATAGAATTACGGTATATTTAATAAGGAATAGTCTAATTAATTTGTTTTTTTTCCGTTTCTTTTTGTTTTCTTTACTTTTCTTTTTTTTCATTTTTTTAAAGACAAATAACGATTTACACGGAAATCGTCAGTGATTTTAGTACTTCTAATTGTCATCGTTATCTGTACTCGCATATACCACTAGTGTGGATCATTCTCGTTACTATTTTCTGTACACATAATCATCGTTTCAGTGTTTTATTTTAGGATATACATATATAGATATATATCACGCGCGTAAAATACCAAACCCGTTTTTGTATTCACTTTCTCGTAGTATTAATCACCATTAGGATACTGTGCGCAAGTGTAATGGTTACACGAAGTATAATAACAAGTCCGATACCTTTTCTTCCATTGGCCTTCGCGTAGCCGCAGTTGAATCGATCGACACTGTCTATCGCAATTCTTACATATATATGTAATATGTAATATGTATATATATATTATATATATATACATATATACATATTTCATAACTTGCGAGGGGGAAAAGAGAACAAAACAAAACAAAAAAAAAAAGAAGAAAACAAGTTTGTATCGTTATTTGACAAATGTCCAGTTTTATAAGACGGCAAACGTATTGAGAAGCAAATTTACCGGATATTTACAATAAAGATGGCGACGACGGGTTAACGACGGAATCGTTTTCGCTCGACGAGGATCTGCGCGATTCGTCGTTCGCAAAAACTGGGTAGAAGGCGAAACGAAGAGAAAATAATAATAATGATAATATTAATGATAATGATAAATATCTTTTGTACAGCGTAATATTCGGACGCGTACACGTGTCTCCTCTTTCTTCTACTTTCATTCTCTCGGTCCGTAAAAACGTCGTCGCGCTTTCTCTCTCTTTCTCTCTCTACTATTTCTCACGCTCGTTTCTTTTAACTGTTTTTTACTGTCCTACTCTATCTCTCATGCGCGTGAAGCAATCGACCGGTCCCTAGGAGCACTTTCGTCTTTCATGGTTGCATCGTTGCCGGTGTAATGGTACTTGGCGGTCTTCTCTTTTTTTTCGGGTGCCGCGAATTTATGGTGTTCTGGTACTCGTAAAAAAAAAAACAAACAAACCACACAACCCTGTACATAATAGCGTGTAAGCGAAGTATTAGAAGTAATGTACTCAGTGTTCTGTTCTCGGTCGTATCTAATGTAATTAGCGGGAAAAGATGGTTCAAAGAGACGGGAGGAAAGAGACGCATTCTCATCCATTTGGTTGAAGCTATGTACCTACAACCCCCGTGTATCCGTTCGTCAGCGTCGCAGCACGTCTCGTTGTCGGGTTAATCTTTAGCATACGAAAGTGAAACGGTTGTCTTTCTGTATTTTTTAAGGGGTTTTCAATCTCTTGTTCAAAAGCTATTCTAATCGATCTTCTTTGATCTGTTCTTATTTACCAGAGTTGACGATAAGTCATTCAGAAATGTACCAAACAGTATGTTTTCAATAGTTACTGAACAGCATGAAGAACTGTTCAATGACATACACGATACTTCGTATGCCAAGGGTCAACAAGAAATGAGTTAGATTCGTTAGCAACTTCATAAATAGAATTCACGTAGATCGAACTGTAGAAAACGATTAGAAAGAGAAGAAAGGGAAGAAAGATGAGTATCGTTTGTCCTCAGATGAAAACTGACACCACTGTTTTATTTAGCCTGCGGAGATATCGAATAGGTGAATGACACTATTTCTTACGGGGATCATGTAGAATGCGTAGCGTGAGAGACACATAAGCGTATTATGCACACACGCATTACACATGTGCATCGCTGATTAAGACTACTTCAAAGATTTTATACTTGCATCGCGCGCTCGGCCCGATCGCGTTGCGAATCGCACGAGTGATTCGCTGATCTCCCGACGTCGGAACAATGTAATAATTATTATGTAAATTACACGGTTTCGTGCTCATATCATTATCCAATGCAGCTTGTTTTACCACCGGACCTCGAATCGTCGCGTGTCATTTGCCGGAAAAAATTCAACTCGTCGGAAACGTGATCCCTTTGTTTCAAACGACCGATCGTCACGGCACGCCTGTAACCGTAGAAGTTGTGATCGAACATGTTGCAGATGCTCATCGTCATCTTTTTCTAAAGTGAACAAACAAAGAAAGAAAAAATACAAAAAAAAGAGAGAGAAACAAGTCGAAATCGAGTAATGTAACACCCGTGATATCCTGTTTTTTAAATACCTTTTTTTTTTCTTCTCTTGTTTTGTTAGTACACTACACCGCAAATTGGTAACTGTAATTAATGCTATTGAGATAACAATGTTAATAAAATCCTATAGAAATCGACAGCTGTGTTGTGTGAATTCACTCGTGTAATTATTCTAATTGTGTCCTCGAATCGTGTCTCCTTTGCCATTTGTATCGCGACGCTTGTTTATCGCGGCAATTTTATCGGCGCGGCCGCGCCGTTCTGGATTTCTCGTTTTGCGGTCATTAAAGCCGAACCACGCTGATGACTACGGCCGATGCTGCATTTGATGGAAAACCATTCGAGAACGATCGCCGTGTTTGTTGACGCTGATTATTTGCTGCTCGCCAAATATTATAATTCTGCGGCTAATAATCAGTCGCAGATTACTCCCGTTGAAAACAGAAAACTATATGAAATTGTTCACACTAGTAAATAAGTATTTTATTAAAAGGAAAGATCACAATGCATTTTGATCTGATTTGTAGTGAAATGAACTGATGTTACATTCTAATTGATCAATGAACTGTTAGTGATTCACAAGTTAATATAGTTTTCGCAACTTAGGGACACAGGATATCAGTTCACCCCTTGTCATGTAGAATAACGCAATCCAAAAACTGTAGAAGAAAGTTTTTTAATGATTCTTACTAAGACTGTAGATGCATTTACAGGAATATGAAAGACTATAAAAATGCAATAAAATTTAAAAAAATGCCAATGATACCTGTGTTTTATTTTTCACCAATAAATCCTTTACGTTGAGCTCTTCAGATTAATCTATGAGAGTATGAATGGTCATAAACATTCGTAATCTGGTGAAACTATTTCTGTCTCTTCCTGTATCTATAGACAACAGCAAGGTCATGTTTGCGTTTTATCATTTCTGTTAACTTTTCACGTTAGCGACTGGTCTGCAGCTTTGATACTATGGAAAATGATAATATTGTTCTCGTACACGTCGTATCTTTTTTTATGTTTTCCTTCACTTTACAATCTTGTAATTAAAGTATAGAGTGTTAAATGATATTGTTATCTAGTGTAACGAAGATTTTCTAAAAATTTACGCGGCAATTTACACTGTTTCAATGTCATCACTGATTTGAGTTAACAATGCGTTAACGTTATTCTCTTGCATAGATCTTTATTTACGAATAAGTAGAAACGAAATAGAAAATATATAAATTATATAAATGTGTTCTATTTCGTAGCATATCCTTTTCCTTTTTTCCGTTATTAGCGACACGGGTAAGAGAATTACAGGTTGCTGTACAGATTGGCGTGTTTTAGATAAAACAATAAATTTTGAATCGATATCTTATCCTTTAAGTTATTGATCAGGGTGTGACCTTTCATAAATTGCTATCTCATTATGGAGAATTTTCTGCATATAAAATATGTTTCTCTGTTAAGTCCACCATGTACAGTTCACAGTTAGAGGTGTCTTCTTCTTAAAAAAGTATTGAAGTGAGTTTTGAGTATTTTATTATGATTCTTGGAATCACAACTTGTACAAGTTACGAAAAAATATGAGCATATTTAAATGACCTAATTTCCTTATTAAACCTTGTACATGCCATCTTCGAACATTAATCAATTTATGCAGTTTCCCTTTTATTCCATGTTTTTTTCAATTTAGGTATTCAATTTAAAACATTTAAAAATTATAATTATTAACATTATTTTTTATCAAGTTTCGAATATAGAACAACGCTATACTTAAACTGTACAAGTGCAAGATATTATAACATTTACCAGTAGGAATATTTTAGTTACGATACTTCAAATAAATATCATTCGTTGAAACTCAAAGAAGGAATAAGAAAAAACTTCTTAAAACTTTAAAAATTTGTGAAAAGTAAAGGCTATTTCATTAAAAGAATATTTATTAAAGAATATTTATTAAAGAATACACAAGAGTGTTTTCCAAGCTTTAATGAAACAGGGAGGAGCATCTTTTTATTAAAAGTAATACTGAACTCGTGTTCTACACCTTCATATGTAGAACAAGAGCACGTAAAAGTTTACTATGTTTTTTACTTTAATTAATTTTTCTAATAGTACTAAACCATTTAAATGTGAATTATTTCAAATGCGTTGTTTTTTATATGCTAATACTATATTTTCAATCGAATTAAATGAGATTATAATAGTTTATATACCATGTGTGCAAGAACACCATTCATAAAATAAAAATGAAACAGTAAATGTTTTTATATTTTTTCTCAAATTTCCATTAAAAATATTTAAGTAGGTTTCTACGTCGGATATTCCATTAATGAATATTTATCAATGAAGATACACCTTTACGCATGCTCCAACCACCTGTGTTTTACCATATGTCGGTCATTTTACAAATCCATTTCCGTATTATATTTCCTCTATATTAACATTTCCCTCGTATTTAATTTAAAAATTCAAAACACTTATTAGGAAATTCGCTCACAACTTCTACTCGTATCATTTTATTAGTTTCGCTAATGTACGGTTTCTTCGAGCGACACGTGCAGAGTATCCAGCACTTTAAAGCACTCTCGTGCTGTTTTCAAGCTAATTTGCCAGCAACCCAGCAATTTTGGGTGCAGTTATTCTTGAATCTTTCTTAATTACATTAATTATTTTTCACTTTTCTCTTTTCGATAATTTAGGTCGTCCATTCAGTAAATGCTTATAAGCATTTAATGTGTCCGCAGACGATTTAATAGCAGTGCCAACAGTAAAACGGTCTTTTTGTCCTATCCTTACTTCCTGTTCTGTTCTTTTACCTTTTGTTGGCAATACTAATATATGTTGAAAGTACATTCAATCAGTTTCTGAAATTGCGTCAAATCAACTGAAATAACTATTCAGATGTCACTCATTGATTTCAACACATGAATGACGATATTTCTCACAGGGAGCGTATGCCAATACTTCTATTCAGCAACAAAATGATCGTAAAAGATACGTATAGCTTTATATAAGAGTCCAAATAAGAAAAACGGTACAAATAACTATCTCAATAATTATAAGTTGACTAAAAAACTTTACGTATCATTAACATATAAAAATCTAAAAAAAATTGAATGAAAATTTCAATAAGATTTAAAACATTCTAATCATACTTTTAATTCACTGAATCCATTTATGAAGAAAATTCAATTCTACCATTAAAAAGAAACATTATACTATTTTAGTATCATTCAAAAATTCTCCAATAAATTAGAAAAGTGGCATATTAAAGTATAGCTGAATCAAGGTAAGTTGATGCAAATTCCAGAGTGAAAAATCGAAAACACTTCGGATTGCAAAAAGTTAAAGCAGTCTATGAAGATGCATGTTAACATACACTTCCGCCGACGAGTTAGCGTATCAATAACAAATCAATTGAAGTTATAAGGACAGCATATTTATATTACACATTTTACATTAAATATTTGTATTTGTATAACCTTAATGGATTAGCTGTTGCTACATTTACCTTACCAACGGTCACTCAGTAAATCACTAGGTACTAACTAATTAGATAATAACATAAATAAGTTCAGCTGAAATTACGAACATGTCCCAATTCTGAGAATTTAATTATAACCTGTTGCATCAGCGATGAACAAAAAGTCACTTCCTGTTTATTTCACAATTGTGCTCGATAGGACTACCTTATTCTTAATAATTTAGTAGAAAAGGACAAAAACTTGATGTTTATTTTGTGACAACGTTTACTTTAAAGGTTAAAGAGTGATAATAGACAAGTAATATCTCAATTGTATGAAAAATAAATGAATAACGTTCAGATTTATCGAATTCGATTGAAAATGTTCATCACGAGTCTGACTTGCTATTACAGTGGAAGGGGTTAAAACCAGCATTATTACTTCCCTATTACTGCAAAACGAATAACACGACAAGATTTTAAGTGCCTATATCCGAACATATTTACGCAACAAGCCAATATTTTCACTCACTGTTAGAGCATACTTTCTGTTACGATCGTTTGTGCAGGTACCTTAAGCGCGATCTCAAATTTCAATGGGGGTGGAACGGAGTGGCCGGTTGCTCCGGCAATTAGTTCAACTCGCCGCCGGTCGTTACGCAGCCCCATGATCCCGATGTTTCGCCATCGAACAACGATAACGCGACGACGACAACAACGTTTCGCATCGATCGGCTCGATCCTGGTCTCCGAAGGTCAATGCGTTTCTACAACGAAGGGGAAGGAAATGCTCGAGAACCTACGAGCTGGTTCGCCGGACTCGGCTCAGCACCTTCGCGGCTCACCTGCGCTGAAACCTGATGCTGACGATAAAAATGAGAACAGGTTACGCGGCAGCTCGGGCCGCACTAACGGCCGCGCTATACCTCGGAGCAGCGCGCTAAGCTACTTCGAGGAGGAAACAAAATTTTATGCCACTGTCGCGTATTAACGGCTTGAAACCGTCCGCAGTTTCCTGTGTTAACGATTTCCCCTACCGACGGGGTGGGCCGGTCCTACTTTGCACGCGGAATTCGCGATGTTACACTTAAAAGAGAAAAAAATAGGGTCACGCTGCGATACGGATTGTCCCAATCTACGTCGAATCATGCCATTCAGGAAATGAGTTTCGTCCAACCACTTGATGGCTTCAAATGTGATTCGTTCTAAGCGTGTCGAATTGCGCGCAGCTGAATCGGAAAAGGGCCGGTTATGGAAATCAATGGAGGACGAGTAGGTAATACCGGGCGTGAGTGTCTTGGAATATTTGTGAACAGATTCAATCCTCTTTCTTCTGTTGAGAATTCACTGGATGGAATCGTGCATCCCCTCTCGGCTTTGGATACAATGAATATTTATAATTTGAATATTGTTTTCTTCTATATAATAAAGAGAATATTCTAACAGTAAACGGAAAATTCAACTCGAATGAAATGTTGGATAAAAAAGTAACAGTACTTGTCTCTTTCTTTATCTTTTTTTTTTTTAATTCCACGCCGCGGGTACCGCGTCGCTCAACGTTCCACTTTATTAAAGGAGAAACTCGTGGAATTACTTGCGAAAAACGTGGCATTAATTTTTTAAATTACTTTATCAACGGCTTCAGCATTCTGCCACGCCCTCGTTGCACAGCGTCACGCAGTCTGCTGAACAATTGTACTCCATATCACATGCTGCCGTAGTGTCCACTGGGGAGACCGTGTGCTTCAGCCGTGCATAGGCGTGTAACGCGTTTGCAGCGTTGCTTAAAGGAAATGATAATTTAACGTTTACCTACTCATTGTATTGATTACATTCGACCGAATCTCTTTTATTCGCCTTAAACTATGCACGAAAGCGCGATCGTGTTAGCTGCATAAAGCTAAAGGGTACCCTAGTGTGGTTTTATACAGGCTATACGCGTATCTCATTGTTCGTAAACGTGCCTTAACAAGAGTAAGTAGGTGTCAGGAGCGTATTATCTTATCGTAGTAAAAGCAAATGATCATCGTAAAAGCAGCTATCTTTATAAGGGCAAATGATTTGCTACAATGAGCGAAACACGTGTACGAAAAACAACGGATAGGAAAGTTTACTATTCCTTGGATCCTTTTTCACGTGAAACGGAAATCATTCCATTGATTTTTGTAATATTAAAAAGGCATAAATCGAGTGATTTATGTCCACGACTATATCTCCTTTATTACTAAGCGAATAAACCTCTTGTTCGACGAAACAGACTCGTGAAAATAACGATTTTCATTTGCGGTTTAAGTACAAAGAAAGTATATATGAAGTTTAATTATCGTATGGTATCGTTAAATGCGAATCTTGTATATGATTGGAACGTGTTTCGTGGAAGTACGATTACCAAGTGCAGTAAACAATATTGATGCCTTCTGTTTGTATTTTTTTGTAATATTTCCTTGGAGATAGATAAATATTGATATGAAACTGGTGATAACGATTGAATGGCACAAGAAAATATAATTAAGTAACAGAACAAGATTTTCGAAATTGTGTCCATATTTTATGAATAAAATTAACTAATAGGAGTTACCCGAAAATTGAATTTAATTCATGGAGGTAATAACATGAATTAATTGAATAATTCTTCTAAGTAAATTCAATGGAATTATCACTATTTTGTTTCATTCTCAGCAGATACTGATATTATTTTTATTGCGTATTTATTGAATATTTATCGAATTTGGAAATACTAATTATTAATATTTTTTAAAAATAGGTCTTGTAAGATTTCTCTAATATTTCAAAATTATTTAGTAACTATCTACGGAATAAAAATTAACTTGCTTTATTTTCTTTATTTTTAATTTCTCACCATTTAGTTGAGATACTTACTGTAAAAAATTGAAAATTATTATTATTGCCACAATTTTTTATTCGGTTCTAAACATGCAACAGTGATGAGCTCAAACTAGAAAAGTGAAAAGAATGAAGAAAGTTAAAGTGAAAAGAAAGAAAATTTATAAATAAACATAAAATCGTTTTTCAATCTTTAATTAAATAAGAAAAAATTTTCTTCATTGAAACATAATATTTTCATCGGTAAAAAAATATTGGAGTACTGACCTCCATTTGCATCTAAAGTCTGTATAATCAATTTTTCCACAGAAACTATAATGTTAATTAAATAACTCATCTCGAGTAATATGGCATAACGTTTTCTTCTCACATTATTATATAAACAGTACGAATGAAATTTTTTTCAATAAACGAACTGTTGAAAGTAAAGTTTTCCATATATCATTGTCCTTCACTACCTAAATAAAATACGAAAAAAAAAAAGAAAGAAACTACACAGAAAAAATACACATTCACGTAAATCTACGCAGAAGCGCGTGTATTTTCAAAGCGCGAGCAAAGCAGTTTCCAGAAAACTTACTCTGTACGGGTCCGTACGAACCCCAGGGTGTGCTTCCAATAGTGATTTAAATAAAATTTCACTTAAACACACCTACATCCACGTTCCCGCCGCGCGAACGCTTCTGTCCCCCCGTAGTGCGTCTAACCTCTAACTCTTGCTTTCACAAACCCCAACCGGGCGACACTCGTTCGCAGGATAGATCATTAATGAAAGGCGCGCGATTAAGGAGCCGCGCGGATCGCGTTTGTGTGTGGACAGGCGAAACGGTTCAAGGTGGATATTCGATTAAAACAACACACGCGCGAGTATCGCGTCTGTGCACCGGCGAGGGTATCGAAAAATCGTCGAAGGCTGAAGAAGGGGCCAAAGAATTGTCGGAAAGGACGACGAAGGTGGGGGAGCACGGTTGACTGTGCAGCGGGATGGTGGGGGATGATCGCGGCGCAGAAGTGGGGTACAACGAGAAATAGAGCCGGCAGTGGCGGCAGTTGCGTCTCGAACAGCGCGCGTGTTGTTTCGTTTCCTGTTGTGTGTGTTAGGATCACGCGACGGCCGACCGACGGCTTTTTACGTGCCGCGAGGAACCTCGTTTCTTTTTTTTTGTTTTGTGCCGCGATACACGCGCGACCACGCCGCGCGGCGTCACGACGTGAACCGTGACAACGTGAGACGTCCTATAAACAGGACAGTGGAGATTTTCGGTGGTGTTTTACAGTGTCACTGTTCGTTCTGTGTTTAACGTTCGTTCAGTTCAGGCGAGACAGCCTACCCAGTTCTTCCTGCCCCGCGGGTTTCGTCAAGGAGTTTTTTTCTCGCCGGACGCATTGGGGATTTTTTTTCTGTGTCGATTATAATCCACCCGGTGAAATAATCGTTGTTTCCTATCCGGAGCACGCACCGCGCCGATCCGGTCTACTGTCTTTGGTGAGTTCGTCGATCCTTTTATATTCGCGCTCCGGTATCTTAAGCCTCTCTCCCCGCGATCCACACGACCGTTTCAGAATGCTTTTTTCTTTTTCTCTCGTGTTGCGTACGCGTCATCAAATCCGGTGGACCTTCGTCGCGGAGCGTCACGCTGTGATTGGCGCTTAGGGGGCTTCTATCGGTGTTCTCGAAACAGTGTACTTACGAACACTTAACCGTCTGTCAGGCGGCCGCGAAGAAATGTCGTGAATACGAACCGTTGTCTGCGGCAATTAAGAATGCTGGTAGCGTGTAAGGGTCGCGCGGCGTTTGGCACGGAGTGCAATAACGGTTGGTTTATTCTCGTTCGTACGTCTGGTGTGTTCCTTGTCATAAATAGTAAATACACGTGTGTAGCGACGACGCCAACGTCGCTGCCGGTGCGTCGCCCCTGGCGCGCGTCGTCGAACCGCTTCGTGAATTAATACGCGTTCTTTCTTCGAAATTTATTTTTCCTTTCATCCTTTTTTTTTTCTTTTTTCAATCGATCCAAGAATATTTTAACGACTTATAGAATATATTTATCGGAACGCGATTTAAAAGGATAAAAGGTGTACGATCGGAATGATTTCTTTTACCAAACGTTTCGGAGTATGATACGCGATTCGATAACGTGACGGGGCTCGCGTAAACGTCACATTATTATCGCGCGGGACTGTTTTCTCGGGATGGAATTCATGCTCGAATGTCATCAGAAACGTAAACATGTGGTTGAATCGCCGAGTAGAATGCTTGATATTTTTATCCGCGTCGTTAAAAACAGGCTCGGCTTAATTAAGTCTTCCCCAATTATTCGCCCCCGAAAATTTCTGTCAATTATACGCTTGAATATCACTTCTTCCTGTCGCCATGATAGATCTTAGAGGAGACGATAATTCCTGTTAGATGATTACTAGTCTAATAATTTTCGTTGCTTTTGTTATAAACTGTTTAATTGTGAACAGCAAGAATTACCGGAGCACGTAGGTGTTATAAAGAGGGAAATATCTTTTAATTTTAATCGATTATAAATTGGAGTCTTATAAGTTTATTTGATCATCAAGAGAAACTTTTTAATATTATTCTAGAAAATAAGTAATTCACAAGTATTTTATCATTTCAAATAATATAAAATAATATGAGCAACTGTAGTAAATATTATGGTCTGTTTATAATAAACATAGCCCTGAATTTGTAATTTTAAAAAGGAAGATTAAGGCATCACAACAAATATTTTTACCTTTTTTAATGAAATTAAATTATAAATATCTATGTCCTAAATAAAATATCAAATACAACAAGATAAATGAAATTTTTACTTGAATAATAATTTGAAAATAAATCTTAGTTAAATTACGTTCAGCCTTGATGTACATAAACAGTACCTACATATATACATGAACGCTCAACTAAATACTGAAATGTCATGGAATTCAATAATTAAATCGTAAGGTGCAATGAAACACTGACATTATGAAGCTGTTGGATCGGAATCAGTACGTAATTAGCCTATAATAGGTAGGCTGTAATAAACAGCAGTACCCATTCAAACCCGGTCAACTAAATATTAAAACCTCATGAAATTCAATAGTAAACTAAAAATGTAATGATACAATAAATTCCCAAAGAAATTCCATTGAAATGAATATTTATGCAGTTAGCCTACACACACTTTCAACTCCAATTTCGCCCAACCGTCCAACTTCTTCTAATTCTGTCTCGCTTATCATACACAAAGTGAAACCAATACCAAACTTAAAAAGAATATCTCGATTAACACGTTGAATACGATGGGGGTCACGGGTGGCCCCCAACTAAATCAAATTACTATAGTTTACTTAATGAAATGATGATTATTTGGAAACATTTCTATATTATAAACAATGCTACTTAACGCGGTGACATTCAGCTAGATGAATGTGCAGTAATAATAACGCACTTCAATAAAATGATTAAATATTATACTTTTTCCATTTCGAGTATTTTGCTCTATGAAACCGTGCAGCATTCAACATGTAAAGCAATGAGATCAACTAAGTAAATACTAAGTAAATAGTTATTAAAGTTAACCAATAACAATAAAAAGATTTTACAAAAGTATCAAAGGACTCGTTTACAAAATCTCCAAGAAACACGAGGAAACCTACGGAAACTAAAGTTTTTCACAAAGATCTCCATTTTTACTACTTTGCCAATGGCACTAAAATGGCGGGTAGGTCTGTCGTACCTAGGTGAACGAGCTAACGAGGCAAATTCCTGCCGAACGTTTCCGAGAGTGACACGTCGACGTCGAAGACGAAGGAAAACGGAAAAATAAAGCGGCGCGCACGGTTGAGCGTGATCGTATGTGCGGGACGGAAGTTTAGAAAGTCGCGGCTGAGCCGTATATACATGGCGGCGACCGGCTACCCGGCCATTCTGTACGCTCTTGGAACCGGTTTTCGAGCTTTGCGCTCGAGGGGACTCACGACTCGAACGTAACGACGCATGGTGGTCTGGCCACGGTGAGCTTGTGGTCATTGGTGCGTCTTTATCATGCCGAAAGGAATCGTCCCAAATATTACCTGTAACCGTCATTCGCGTCTCTTGGCACGCATTGATTGGCCGGACTGCAGCCGGAGAGTTAGAGTATCGCGTTCGAGCGGACGTGTTCCGTTCAACTGATTCTTACCGCTCGCGGCTGGGCGGCTTACGGCTGGCGCGGCAAGAATTATTGGAGCAGCGGAACACCGCTGATCGCGTTACACACCGCCGGTGACGAATGCTCGCGCGTCGTTTCTTATCCGAGAAAGTTGGACGGTTTCCACGTAGGTGTTGATAAATTTGAATGGATATTAATCGCGCGCAATATGGAACGTAATGACAGAGCGGCGCGCACCGCGATTGGTCGGGAGGAATGTTCCCGGCGGTCCGATGATAATTACTTCGTCGTCGAATTAAATAATCGCGTGTAATAGCGCGACGATGAGGACAGATGGCGCGGATTGTTCGCGCACGGGGTGTAATTGATACCTTTTGAAGCGCGTGGGAATTATTGGAGCAAGTTTTTTTTTTAACGCTGAATGTATCAATGGCTTGCACTTCCGTTTACGTGTCGTGGGACATGCAATTTATATGAATAGTGAAATTAAAAGATGTGTTCAGTAAGTTTTACTTCTGTGGGAAATAAATCTTATCGCGAATTGAAAGTAGCGTTGAATAATTTTTCATCAGTGTGATTGTTATGTCTCGGAATAATTGAGTTTGAATTAGTCGTGAGGGTTTGGCGGCGAATTTTTCAGGTGTGTGTTCATTAATTGTCCATTTTAAATTTGTTTTATACTCTACAGAAATTCTTGCTTGCCTTGTGATATACATTTTCGTTTGATTTGTATGACGAGTGTCACTACTTTCTAATTGTTTATACGAGTGCATTGGTTATAAATATTACTTCATTAAGAGCTTAATATAATTTTTTACTTATTTAAAGTATTTCAAATAAGTGTTTAATTTAGATTTGGAACTATTGTGTTATATATAAGCAAATTATTAAGTAATATTGCTTTGCATTCCTGTAGCTCTATTATAGCATATACTTTTTCAAGTATGGAAGTTTCCGATGAGTTAAGAATGAAGTTGTAAATGGGAAATTATTTATATTTTACGAGGATATGTTAATTGAAAATGAAAACGTGCATTTATATATATTTATTTCTATTTTATTTAACGAAAATTCAACATAAATGTAATATTTTTAAGAATAACTATAGGCGTAAAAATATACACACTTACAATAAGGTGATTGAAGAGAAATCCAATTAATAAATTAAAAGAGACTGTGCGCATACTTATCCAATGAAATATATTGAAAATAAAAGCGACACCGCGGAATGAATGTCTATAAAGTTCTTTTTATTGAGAAAATAACAGATTTTTAGATGCATTATTAAACATACCTTTTTACATGTAAAGATCTCTTTAGCAGAGCATTTACGACTGACATGCTTATTACGCGTACCATAAATATTGTTCGTTTTATTATTTATGTAATTTGCTGTTCAACATGTTTTACGTCTGACTGAAATATCTGTCAGTGTTATTGGTAGTGGGTAGCCTCTTACGCATTTACATATACTGACAAGTCCGTCAGCTAATTGAAATAAGAAGTCTTTTCTTGACATATTTTCCTCCAATTGTTTTGTTATGTAACATCTAGGAATATGTTGCGACGAAATTTAAAATATTGTAAATATACTTGTAAATGTCATCTTCGGGATCTAACTTTCACAGAATTTTACGCTGAATTTAGTGTTATTTGAAAATACTACAGTTTCGGGGAGCAATTTACCATATATTCTCATTTAGAACGATTTATGATGTAAACTAAACAATAATATGTTTTCATTTGGT
Source organism: Nomia melanderi (assembly GCF_051020985.1). NCBI lineage: Eukaryota > Metazoa > Arthropoda > Insecta > Hymenoptera > Halictidae > Nomia > Nomia melanderi. The sequence continues at coordinate 9,917,248 of NC_135004.1, read as the reverse complement.
TTAATTTTATAAAAGACGAAGGTACAATTATTTTCGGATTTATAAACGGTTGTCGAAAAACGAGATATGTTTTTAATATTGCGGGTTTCTTAATTTAAGAAAAGGAGTAATATACGAAATGAAGAAGAATGGCGTCATTGGATTACGAGGAATCAAACAGCACAGCGGTTGCAGCACACGAACTTGTTTTTACAATATTTATGGGATGGCAACATTTGTTTGAATTAAGAATTCGTTTTATTTTTTGCTTTTTTCAAACATTGTTTGCTCAATACCCAATTTATGAAAAGTCTCCAACTGTATTAAACTGAAATTACATAATGGTCGTTATATTTGCATTTAACGAAATTATGCAAAACTTGAGAGGGATGGAATTTCATCAGAAATGTCCGAGTAATTGAATTTTTTCGAATTTTTTACAAACTGGTCAATTATTATTTACAATTACTCCGCAACAGGAATATTCCGAAATGTTTACAAATCACTCTCCATAATTCCTCCGCAGTATCCCAGACAATAATGATCCTTAAATTTTCGTCGTACTTTCAAAGACTCGCTTTGAAGTTCCGGGAGTTGATCAAACATTAATTTTCGCGGGCCACTGTACTCTCATCCAAGTTCGGCCAAGTTTTTCCCCAGTTTTATTACAGCGACATTATACGAAGTGAAATTCCATTGAAATTCGAGAGGTTGAACGGGACCGAATCGGGGAGTTCAGTGACTGCTGGTCTCTGTCGCGTGATTCAGACTTGTCCGTAGGAAATGTGTATCGATCGCCGCCATGACGCCTATTGCCGGGGAGTAGTACCTATTGTTCATAATAAGCGAATTATTTTCTTTTGTAATGGCTCGAGTGATCCGAAGGTCGGCGCGCGCTGCTCCCGAGAGCCGCTTATTGAAATTTAACAAGGCTCGTTCGAACGCCGCACTCGACGAACGTTTTTAACTCTGTTATGCAATATCCTTTCTTCGAGATTGATATCCAATCGATAGTTTCTATCCGCGCGAAACTTCATTTTTTTCTCGACCGCGGACCATTCTGGAAAGATATAAATTCAGCAAGTTTTCTGGTTCCCGATATCACAGGAAGAAAGTAATTACCCTTATCTTTCAGGCCGGGTCGTTATTCAGCAGTTATAATGGCGGCTTCGATCGGGCTGATTGATTTTTAAACGGGTTTCGTCCGCGTACTGTGGGTCATTCGTGAAATTTTGATAGATGTCGTCGGTAATTTTTTGGAGGATTATTCATAGAATATACGCGTCAACGGGTGGCGCAGAAAAAAGTATATATTGTTTGAATTCAATAGGCACCGAAATTTGAATTTTGATTCGAGCCGGGTTTCGTGCGTTTCGAGGAATTTACGATCGGTGTTATTGATCCGCACGGTTTCGGAACTCGTTGAATTGTAAACACGATTCGATTCCGATAGCGCGCCTACTATTTTCTTTGGAGCTACGTTCAATCGAACGGTCATGTCACTAATTTATAATCTGTTGCGAATAACCGAATAAGTCTTATTCATAATTATGTTCAAAATCGAATTTTAGTATTAAGTGTTTCGAATGAAGTATTCAATTTTAAAAGGAATTGATTTCCTTTGAAGTTTCCTGCGATTTTATTATTATGCCAATTTTATGTTTGATAAATACTACGGAACGTTCTTCAGTTTCACTTTGTCAGATCGCGAATATCGGTAGGCTTACATTCAGATGGGCAAAGTGTGTCGTGTTTATTAAATAAATACGTACAGTAACCTTTTACGCCTGATATGGGAACTTTCATCAAACATTTATGAGCCCTTTCGCCGGGAGAAAATGCAAAAAACACGTATTTATAAAAAATGCATATAATAATACACATCCATTCGATCCGTTCAGGATGAGAGAAAGTAGTGATATATTACCCGCGTGGATGCTTATAGACATAGACAAATATACGAGCTTAATATGCATTGATTTCCCGAATGTTTTATCATATAAATCGTATTGGCTCATATATTATTATATCGCAGAGAATTATATCAGTTCAAATTCCATTAAAAATTGGAACTGAAACTTATAAAATCCAGCTATTGAATTTTTCTTCTCGAATTACCTACTTCGTAGAACTAACGTTTCACGCTTATTCTCATATCATTGTAACCTGTAATATTAAAAGCCACGGTTAAAATGAAATGAAATGATATCGGAGAATTACGTTTTAAGTTTCATTATAAAATTATATTTCATTCTATTTATGAGACAAGCTCTTTAACGCTAGAACTATCGAGAATTTAACACGATTGGTATGCAATCTCTATAGAAATTATAATAGTAGGTTATTTTCAGTTTCTTCAGACATTCGTTATATTATTCAAGTGAAACTATGTATTTTCAAGAGCATTTCGAATATTTAATGCTTTACAGATACCAATAACTGTGAAACGGAAAAGTCGAAACCAGTCATTTCGACTGATACGGTAGCTTTAACGTTAACACTATTTCTATCAAAAGTGTTAAAAGACGGCTTTCGAAATTTTCACTTAAAACTATTTTCTGTTTAATCACGTTTTCTTAATTGAATTTTTGAGATTTTCTATAGTTAATTTTATAATCGTTATAGTAAAAGTCGAAAAGTCAATTCAGAATATACGACTAAATTTGGAAAATAATTTCAAGAAAATTTTAGGTATCAACTGTCTCTTTCGACACCTTCGGTAGAAATAGTGTAAATATTACAGATTATAATAAACACAAGGACGAGCATGAAGAATCAGTCATTATACAAAGGCGGGTAGTTACAAAAGAAAGAAAAACGAAAAGAAATCTAAAGAGCTATTTTTACAACAAATAATTACAGAGCTCCTTATATGCGCCAAAATTGAAATCAGCTGTAGCGATAACTACATTCTTCGCGAAGAAAAAATGTTACGGTTTTAAAAGCTTGATTAGCATAAACGATAAACACTCTAGGGACACGGCGACACTAATTTTCTTAATTGATACGTCGAACCAGTATTTTCTCAGTGGCGCCGACAATAAATAAGGGTTATTTTGTTTTAATGGAATCGCGTTTTACGAAGTGAATCCGGAATCGAACTTTTTCCGTCGATGGTATCCATGCATAATGTATGCCAGTGATAATTCAGGATCCTAACATGTCCGACAATCTTAACGGTGAAGTGCAAAGTTGGCGTTATTCCATTCTGGTCATTTGTCACGAGCCCGGGTTGATACCGGTAGCGCGAATAGACGATTCATGTAAATCCGGGAACTGAGCGGTTTTCATATTATTCTAATTGGCAAACTTTGACTTCCGCTGGAAATTTATGAACCCCTCCACTCCGCTTCTTGTCTAGCCGCATACGTGCGCGCTGAGCCTCTGTACAACAGTGATTCATTGCCCGGTTTCTTCTTCTTCTTCTTCTTATTCTTCTTCCACGGTCGCATTAATTGGACACGATCTGTTAAATATTAAAAGTAACGGTGTCTTTTGAGCCACTTGATTCTTCCGGGCCTAAACGCACGAAGCGATTGTTTTATCCGCTACGGAGATCTTGGCAGTAGCTTAATTGCATGCAGGACCTCGGTTAACTGGAATTAAGCTTGTTAAGTTTTTAGTGGGTGATTTAAATTGTATTAAATAAATCGTCATTAGCGGCAGAGGATGAAATTTATTCACGTTTAATATCTTTTCGCCGGAAAGCAGGTGTTATTAAGTTTAGGCGGTTCTCTAGCTCGTAATTCGTTGTTGCAACGCGGATGTTGTAATGTTTTGTTGTTTCGAATGTGTGTCCCCCTTTTCGAAGTGTGCAATTAAATTCGGATTTATGTAACGCGAACTTCGCTTTTGTTACAGTTATTTAGATTGTATGTGGGTAGTTGAAAATACAGAATATATTGTAACTCTAGATTCTGATAGAAAATTGAATGTACTGATAAGAAATATATTTTATGTGAAATAAAATATTTTCATTTTAAGTAAATTAAATTTTGATTCGATGGGGCTGAAGTTGTATTTGTACCTTTGTAATTGAAATATCATTTTATAAATTAGGTCTGCGAATTGATAATATGATCTTCAATATGAACTTTTGTTGTCCTTGTTCATTTTCATTGATACAAGATCCTGCTACCTGTTCTATGAAGTAATTGGATGTTTGTGAAATAGCCTCGTGTAACGACGCTATCATATCTTATCATCAGTGTAATTAACATAAATTAGCGATTAAGTATAGATTAATTATTACAATATAATGCACTTCCGAAGGTTGTACGATCGGCTGCATGTATAAAAACTGAACACGAAGGGGGATATCAATTAAGCCGTTACTGAAAATTTTACAAGGCTGTGGACTCTAAGATGTTGACCTCAAAGACCACCCAGAAATACTTTTACCAGAAGTGATTGTGCTTTTAAAATACAAATGATTTAGAAATAATCTACCTATTAATAAGGTATAACGACGAAATTATACGACCGGAAATACATTGAGGAACAGGTCAATCAGAAAGCGAGTGTAGGTAAATTTTTCGTTTGAGGATAAATAATAAATGTAATACAATACAAATAATAAATTTGGTACAACATAAATTATAAATTTAATAGAATCCAAATAATACATTTTTTAACAGTTCATTTACATTCATTTATATTTATATCTGACAAGGTGCACGTTTGAGATTTTCAAACTCAGTTTTCTCGGAAACGCGGCCTCAAACAAAAAATTTTATTTTATTTCTCCGACTTACTTTTATATGTAAAATTACTCTTTGCCAGATTGTACCACGCGTTCTGTTACACTCTGTACAGTGACTGACAGTGGTCACCACTGCGACTAGTCACGCGATTCCGTAGTTCCGACTAAAAACATTGTCAATTATTTATACAATATTGTCAAGTAGTCTAACACGAACAACGTTGGGTCTACGTAGAAATAAACACGGGACCAACCGATTCCCGATTTTTTCAAAGAATAATTCAGTTTGTATCAAACCGTTGTAGAAAGAAAACACTCAGCCACGAAACTTATTATTAATCATCGATTATTTGTATATTCATCATTTTACCTGCACATTTTCAATAAAAATGCATGAAGCCAAACAGTCGGAGTCTTATTTTACTACATTATTCCATTCATCACACTCATGAATCATGAAAACGCGCTACTTTAATCGTTCGAGTGCCAGATTCGAATTCACTGTCTAAAAGTGCCAGCCTATCGGTTCGTAGAGTCAAATGAAATTTACGTGTTTATTTTTCTTTTAATTATTCATTTGCATTTTCTGTACTACCTGCATAGAATAAAAAAAGTGGCACGATCCATTTCTTAATAAGAAAATAGAAAAGTGTAATTCAGTTTTCAAGTTAACACTCCACCGGTCGCGGTCGAACATCTTACATACTTCTCACCGATCACTCGACCGTAAATACTTTCCTGACACCGGCTCTGTTTCGGCGTGAGGGCAATATGTTAGACACCTGGCGTAGACTGTCGCGCCGGAACATAAGCGCATTTTCTCATGCCTATAGAAATGGGCAAATTCTCATGCCCATACAAGCTTTGGGCAAAAAAAAATCGATTAATAGTCTACCCATCGGTAAAGTGTTAAAATGAAGCAAGCGCGATCCCGTCGTTTGGAATTTTCCGATTGGATTTCTGCGAAGACTCATGTCATTCAAACGGTTAATCGAACGACGCATACCACTGGCAACCACGGCAGAAAAACTGCAAATCGTTCGCAGGGTTACATTTACTCACAAGGTTAAAATAATTCAGCATTCGTTTCGGATAATCCTGTAACAGGATTCCTCTGTCCGTCGAACGGTCAGATGTGTTCGTGGCTCGCCAACAATACTGCTTAGAAACTACCACGGAAATAATGTTTCTTAATTTCTCGGGTTACAACAGACAGTATGTGTGTGTGTCGGTGCGCGGGTACCGGTATCTAAGAGGTAGGCAGCGCGTTGCTCTTCTCCAGTCATTAATGTCATCGGTAACAGCTGATACCGACAACGCAAATAGACTGTTCATGCTAAAGTTGAGAATCATGTAGGCAGGCTTGCGGAAGAGAAAGCGCCAGGTTCGGTTCCTCGCGTTCATATATAACGTTTGACGTCGAGGAACACCGGCGTTCACCAGATACGACGTCGCTACACGCTTTTCACGTTCTCGATTCGGGACCCGTCTAGACAAAACATTCTTTCATCCCCCTTCCACCCTCCGCCCCCGCCAAACCAACCGTCTTTTTTCCGCCGGTTTCTTTTCGTCCCGGCGAACGTCGATGCGAGAGAGGGTGAAGAGGAAAGAACCACGGATATTCGGAATCGTGCCAAGTAGATATTTATACGGTAACGAGGGTCACCGCGGCGAACCGAATGCACCCGATTACAATAGAGACACGAAACATTACTTTCGAATTTCCCGCGCACAACTGCGGCTGGCTTTGAGGACGCTTCGCCGGTTGCCGCGCATGCTCGTAAGAACATCGTTTGTTATGCGTTCAGATTTTTAAACGGAAGACTTTTAAATTATCTAGGTTGACCGCTAAAGCGATCATTAACACACTCATGACCGGTTACGAGTTTATTCGTGTTTGCACTTGCATTAGCCGTTTCAATGTTTGAAACGCAGGGCAATATAGAATATTGCAAAAGCAAAATATTCAAAGTTATATAAAAGATATGTCGAAAGTTTCATTTCAGTTCATTATGTATAAATAAAGTACATTGAAGTTCATTTAGATTGTTTCACTTTCATATTTTATTACGGAATTATAACCGGTAACATGGGGTAGCTTCTGCGTAAAATGACCGGTCAACAATGTGTTAAGTTACTGTATGAGCAACGGAATTGTTCTAACGAAATGGAGACTAAAAGATTTCTAACAATGTTGGTCCTCTTGACTTTCTTGGATTTCATATATCCAACAAAATTTCGAATTCGGTTGGTATGGCTTTCAAAGTATTAAACATCTGAAAAGAATGATGGTTTTAATTATAAAGTATTGTAACAAATTTATATATATTTTCTAATTTCAATTGCGTTATAATTAATAAAAATGACTCGTCGTTTGAATAGAAATATTCGGTGGCAACATTGTTGTTTCACGAATTAATATAGACAATTTGTCGATCTTTCATTATATTTATAGTATTGGTCCCGTATTGAATTTAAATTCTCCCGCTTATTATAAAGCCGTGATCTTGACTATATTTTGATTAACGTTTGGGCGCTCGGAACGGTTTACCAGTCACTTGTGGTATAATATTTCAAGCGAAGGCGGACACTTCGAAAATTTATTACGCTATATTCCTGTAATATTGTTTACAAGACACTGAATAAATTCAGATTAGAAATTTCATCCGAGTTTGATTAATGTGCAAACTTTAATATTTTCATTGTAACACGCTGCAACGAGGGAATACAGTTCTTTCACGGTTGCGTAAAGCCTGGATCTTCCACGGGGGAACGAAACTGATACCCTAACGAGATGTCGTTATCCCTCTTGCTCCATATTTGCACCATTCACCGGCTGCCTTTTGTTCACCATTCACGGCTTTCCTCCGCTTTGTCACCTTCTCCCTACCCTCCCTGCCTCTCTTCCTCGACCTCGCCCCCACTCTCCCTTTTGTGCCAATATGTATTACTAATTCGGAAATTCTGGAACCAGTGTTCTACATTCCCCTCTCGGTGCCGGAGTTGTTAGAGTAACCTTGAATGAATCTTGTCACGCGCTCAAGTAATTTTGCTCCACCTTTTCGTTGAATACCGACGACGGGTTTTAAGGTGTTTTAATGTTACGCATTTTCTCTGCGGCTTGTTGCCTGTTATATAGGGCGAAAATGGATTAAATCAAAGTTACGCGATCACAACAGGAATCTGACACTGGCCAAATGAAATTTTTCTATTTCTTTTCGGGGATTGTTTATCTTTGTTTAGAAGCGTGTAGAAATTAAGGTTCAAAAGGAATTTCGTTGACTTCGGAAAATTAAAGATGTACAAACCCTTATTGTCTTTAGGAACGAGTCGTATAGAATAAACAAAGGTGTCTAGATTCTAGTTAGTGTAAATAGGTAGAAGATAAACGCAGTTTGGAAGGATGAAAATAATTGTCAATATATTAAAAGAATAGTGTTCATATACATGTGATCGTTGAACTAAATTTACTTCAAACTAATATTGGACGTCCTTGAAGAGATTGAATATGCAATTACTTTAACGAAATGTATTTCTTATATGCATGTTATATGTTATCATAACGATAAACGCTTTTCTAAAAGGGATCTTTGGGAAGATGCCAGAAAAACGTAAATAAACATACCCTAGATTAAATATCATTTTATTCGATGTTTATTAAATGCGTCCAATAATATGTTTTCTAAATCATTTCCGTATTATCAAGTCAATAAATCTAGAAGTCGCCTATAGTCTGGGAAACGTCTATAGCCGATACACAAATTAATTTCGAGAATTTTTATTCACAGATCCATTTTGAATTTCAATATATCCTTGTTACTGAAAAATTTTCCATTTTCACCAGAAAACCATCATGCATCTAATAGTTTTTTTACAAATCGATGATAAATATATAGACCCATAAAAAAACCAGAAAAGCATCTTAGAATGAACTCACCACCAAAAATTCACAAAACATAAATTTTTCTGTGATAATTCTCAAACAGGCTTTAAAAAAAAAAAGACACCGCAAAATCCGTCGCAAACACCGAACAAATTTATTCACGTAGAAAATCTCTGGGTGGAAGGACTCTCTGAAAAAGTCGCGGAAACATTACCGAAAACAGTGCCCCATTCAATCTTTCCTTCTCATCAGGATGGGAAGCATTCCCCATGCCACAGCAGCGGTCTCCAAAAATTCGAATATCTATCCGTCCAAAGAAAAGGAGATGGCTTTCATTCTCTTTGATACATGTGTACGTAGTCTCGGAGTCGCTCTCTCGCCGGCAACAATTTCCATTATGGAGTGGTCCTGTCTCTCTCGCTCCCCCTTTAATGGCGAGTAAGCAAGCGAACGAACGAACGAACGAACGAACGAACGAACGAACGAACAGAGTACGGGTTCGTACTAGAAGCTCTGTCATCGGTTGCCAGAACGGTCGAGCGTGAAGGTAGAAGAACGGGGCGGGAAGAGGCCATTACCCACAGAGGAGTAAGAAACGGGCAGCGTGGGCCAGGTACACTCGACCCGAGAAATCCTCATACACGTCCTATTACTGTCGAGTGGACCGAACAGCTTTATATTTCTCCCTCTAGCTGCTCTTCTCGCTGCGTTATTACGTAATTTACACGTGTACGAATATGCAAAATGATCGGTGAAACACACGAGCAGACCGTCTCGCGTCAGCCGGAACGTTTCCGCGACGTCCGACGTTTCAGCAATTGTGTACGAATTGGGGATCGTACGAGGGCTAACGAAATTCGGACTGTCCGAGATGTTCTGGACAGGAGACGTGTAACGATAGAATGGGAATTGGGTCAATTCATTTGTGTATCACCGGAGCCTGATGACTGCTGTCTCGGAGAGGGAATTTGGAAAATGATTTTCAAAGGGAGCTTTGGCCAGTGTTTTGTTACAGAGATTTTAGTGGATTTATGCGTGGAGATTTTAGCACCCTGATCGTTCAATCGGCATTCGCTGAATTATTAATTAAAGCAATTCTTCTGACGAAAAAGAAATTGAAGAATCAGGATTTTATATTGATATTCTTGCATTTTACAGATCCAAGAAAATTTGGTTTATGAGACGTGTCATTGAGAACGTTCATGTTGAAATCTATATGAAAAATTATGTTACTCAGATTTGGGTGATAGGGCGACTGAAGTAATTAATATGATTTATTGGTGAATTGAATTAGTGTAATTTGATTACGGTTAATTTATTGGGAGAGTAAACATGTGTATACCATTTATGTTATATTCTAACAGAAGAATATTTTGAATCTTAAAATGAAATGAAAGAAGAAGAATAGAATTTAAGACGATCTTTTTTCATTGGATTGAAAAATATAAATTTTCATATAGAGTGCTTAGTGTTAGCATAAAGAAAATTTTAGAGGTACATAATTCTCCGAGATAAGGCAAGACGAAAATCAAGAATAAATAGTTACCGTTTAGGTTTCACTTTCAAGCTATTAACGATTACAACTCTGGGGTTTAACGATCTGCCAATAACGGTGCAAGTGAGGTAGGTCAGTACGAACGGGGACATTGGCGTATTGTGGGAGAGACAGAAGTACTTAGCGATTTAACTGGCGTATCGCCAGTGGTGAAATATAATTGCTATATTTAAAATTTTGTTTCATTAATTTTCGACTTACGTATATCGTTATGGAAAGTTGGCCCTTAAATTTTCTTCCACCTGTTGCAGAACGTCCTATACTTTAATTTGAAGTTATATGTATATTTTGACGCTGACGTTAATAAAATGTTTTTGCTTATTACATTTTGTAATTTCATATACTATAGATTATTATATGTATTCAGATACTTGACTTTCAAGTTCTCTATTCTGTCCTCTTAAATCTTTTTTTTAAACATTTTCTATAATACTAAGATTGGTCAATTCTTTATAGTGTATAAGTTGCTATCTTTAATAATTCTTAAAAATTCTTATTATAATTAAATTAACTGTTAATTTTGTATAAACTTCAAAACTCCATCATTTTACTGCCGCCATTTTGTCGGAAAACTCGAAACTTCCGAAGTCCCAAGAATAGTATTTACATCTATCAAAGTCATTTAAATGTAATTCCTTTGCGTTAGCAGCCATTACTTCTTTACATTCTCTCCTCCCAGGAGAAGGTGATGTTAAGTAAAATTTATGACCCGCCATTTAGTTTGCCGGTATGTGTCACCTCGTTGCGTGGAAAATTTAACAACCGAAAGTGGTTGCGGAAACCTCGGAACTCTCTCTGTTGGTATCGATAGGTACACGAAAGATCCTGGTTTCGGGTGTGTAACTCTCGTGGGCGTAGCCGCGATCAAGATGTCGAGATTAGGATTACCGCGGCGTGCTACGGCCGAGTTTTCACGCCGGATAATTAAGGGAGAGATATCGAAGCAAAAGTAGCGCGCCACGAATGGATAAGGTTTCCTTCGCGAGATTCAGAACACGTTTCGAATTGCTGATACCCTAAACCGCGATGATCCCGATGGTCACTGTAAATGTATATAATTTTATTACGTAGTTAATGTTAGGGATCTTGTTACTCGTGCTGAACCTAACAAGGTTGAAGTCAGTTCTGGAGTTCGCGAACTGTCTTATCGCGTATTGACCCTTTACCGTCCCGTGTTCATCTTTTAACCCCTTGCTCTACGATTTATCCTTCAACAATGGTCGACACAACTACTTTGCCATCAATAATTATAATTTACTGAAAAGAGAGACAAATTTTAGGTATATTCGGTGCCTATGTTTGTTCTAAAGTATTAGAATAATATGTTGATAACAGAAGAGTAATATTTAATTTGAATTCACAGATATTCAGTGATATTTATGTTTCTTAAGTTCTGTTTAAAATTTTCACCACGAGTCTTACACGTTATTATAAGGCAAGGGGATAACCTTCAGAAGATGGATGCTTCGACACTCACGCGGCAGGTGAATGCAGAGTCCAAGCAGCCCATAGCAAATATTTGTTATTCGCAGTGTTCATAAGGGAATATTTGTTCAAAGTATTACAAATATATAGTATTTATTATAATTAAGATATATAAATTTTATACATACTTTGCATCTTATTTTATGTACAATTCGATTAAAACGACCCTATATTTGCTGCGATAGTTAAAATCAGAAATAACTTCGTTCCTTTCTTCACTTTTCGAAAAACGTAAGTGTATATATACAAAAACGTGTATTTTAGTATTTTTTTAAAACTGATAGCTTAAGTAGAGGGTAAGAATCTTGTTTCCAATTCTTTTATTCTACACGATAACTTTTCAACGAAATTGGCTGTTTATATTCTCCTTTTTATATCCATTTACTGTTAATGGCAGTATGCCCATCAATGTAAGTATATGTTTTAAGCGTACAAGGTAAGCCGCGTAAGTGGAACAAGTTCTATCGGTTGTTGATGGATAAAGGATGATAGAGGAGAAAGTTGCATAGTTTAAAGGGGTCTAATTTCCTACGAATGCGCTTTTTCTGCGCATACTGCGATTCAACTGCAGCATGTAATTTGACCCCATTTTAAGGTAAACTGAGCAGTTTCTCTTGAATAAATAGATTTTTCCTGTTTTTAATGCATGAAGGAGTTACACTTTTTCTGCGATGGCGGAACTAACATTTGAAATTCTATTTCAACAAGATGCGATCACTTCTGATATATTCGAATCTCTAAATGATAAATTAACACCTATAAGAAAAGTTATATTACCGAAAATTGCAACTTAAATCGTTTTAAAATTACCTTTCGTAGCTACAATGCTTCCAACAACAATTTTGGCAATACATTACAATCTTACATTACAATTTTTCAATATTTAATTCTCTCCGGTTATCGGTGACCGTGGCGGTCAATGTGTCAAAATATCATAGAAACGCTCACAAAAACAAAATAGCGGAACAATTGATTCCAGTTCGCAACAAGAAGAAAAACTAGCTACCGTTATCCCCAAAGCACGACGTTACAGGTGGATCGTTGCACTTGAAAGGTCCGACTCGTTCAATCTACGATTCGCTGCAGCTTCGATGAAAATAATTTACAAATACGATTCACATTTGCATCACGCGAACGCAGATATATTTGCATCGCGGTAGAAACCGTATTGAATTAAAAACGGTCACGGGTGTAACGCCGTTTTCACGCGGCCGTTTCGTAATCCGACCGTGACAGGGAAAAGGGGATCGTTCGCCGGTAGTTAACGTACCCGGGCCACATCTCCATAAACGAGGGATATCGATAATAATCCGAACCCGCGTACATACGTTTTTATCCGCTCTCTCTCTCTCCTTCCCTCCAGTTTTTTTCCGCTCGATGAATTCCAACTCGTCACCGAGCGCAAAATCGGGCTGGCGACTTTCACGTGGCGGCTTTATCGCGCGTAATTGGCCACCGGATTCGTTCCAGGAGAGCCGCGTGCAACTCAGGAGACACGCCGGCCCCGGTAAATGAGACTTTCGCAAATGGTTTTACGTAATCCTTAATCCATTCGACTTTATTCGTTTCCCGTGTTTTCGGACATGCTGTGTAGCCCAGGTAGACGCGACGGACCCTATCGAGGGTTGAACTTTTCCAACCCTAAATCCATCCTCTCTCTTTTGACGAAGACACACAAACACACACACACACACACACACACAGAGGCGCGTGCGAGCACACGAACACACCTGTACACATTGACATTCGTTCCCACCCTCGGTATCTCTCTCGCATTCCAACAGGTGCGAGTCGGTGTGTGCCCTTGCGGAGGGAAGACGCGCTTTTATCGTGCGCAGGCAGACGCATAGGTTGCACGTGATGGGTGGAGGGACCGCGATTGCTCTCGCTGAGGTGAACAAATCCCTTCCTTCGTATCCGACGGCACGGAAAATTCCCGGGTAGTCGCTAATCCGGCGGATCGTTGCTCTCGGACGAACAATCTTGTCCGCAACTTGCCGCGCGCAGTCACGCCGGCCACCGCTCGCTCATCCCCCGACTTTCGCCTCCCCGTTCGGGAATATTTCACGGGACAAGTGCCACTGCAAGACGCCCCGGGAATTCACGAGGGCGCCGGTCGAGGGTGGATTGAGGTCGCTGGAGTCCGTTTTACCTTTTTCTCTTCTTGTGTTTTCTGCTTTTTTCCCTTTTCTTTTCTCTTTTGCCTTTCGACGCGGATCTCAGGCAATTTCGCGGGACTCGTGTTTCGCGGCGAGTAAACCGGCACCGAGTCGTGGATTCTTCCGAATATTGCATCGCGGCGACGTGTTGGCGACCACTTGTTTGGGAATGAATAATTGCGGAGTGGAGGAATTATGGAATTTTTAACGGGATTAGAAGTGATGGAATTAAGGTTTTATTGAATGGAGGTTTGAAGAGCGATGAGATTGTTTTATGTGGAATTGTAGATATTTGTGTCATTCATTGATTCATATTTAATATTTGTTGTATTTTGCTTTTAAATTGTATCGATTTTTTAAATGAAATATTAAATTTTGGTATCATTTATTTACATCTCGGCTGCCTTGTAACGCGTACGGCTATCCGTGCCCACATATCTCATGAAAAAGATTTGCTTACAACGGATGCATGGTCTTTTTTTTTGCCCAATTGTATATAGTATAAGATGCGAAGTTTGTATATAATTTATATGCTATAATCATAGAAACATACAACTGCTTTATGTACTAATTGCTTTTGATTGTAATAGAAAAAGTTTTTAAAATTCATTAATATCAGATTTGAGATAAATGTAGGAAAGATTTACTATACTTTGATCAGTGTCTGCAAAGGTGACTAAAAACTGAAATAAAATTGCTTAACAGTAACCGAATACGTCTACATGATACCGAAATTTCCAGATAGTTTCAAATAACATCCGATACTAACAATAAATTGAAACACAGGAAACTTAATAGCAAGCGAATAAACGAACTGCAACGAAATTTCACGAAAGTTCAATAATGAACGCCGTGACAAGACACACGCGACAACAAATTTACTTCATGACATCTACGGCGACCATAAATCCGAACAACAAAGTCCTAAATACGAAACGCACATAGCTCGTAAACATAAAATGGTTCGGTGCTACGTCAGCGGCCGCCGATGTGTTAATAGAATCGGCGTTAGCCTTAAAAATTCACGTGCCGCTCACACCGGCGGGAACGAGGCAGTAATTCGAAACTTTTAAACGGCGATGTGTAACACGCAATTTGTACAAAAGTTTCCCCGGCGTCGTTTCGCGAACACGTGAGTCCGGAGAATTACACGTCCATTTAATTGCGTAACGTTTAACGAATCACCGCGGTGCTATGATAGACCGCGGAAGAAACCGATGCAAGATTTGCAACGCGCCGCGTGTTCCGTATCCGCGGCTATCTCGCCGTTTTAATCTTCTTTACACCTTACAACATGTAATATTCCGTACAACATTCTTTGGTTGTTGCACGGGGAACTGTATCAGCGCTGGTTGCATTCGCTGGAGCAGAGGTTCGCAAAGCGTGGCTCCACTGGCAGGTCGCTAGTTGATTTTCGACGTATCAAAAGAAATTTCAAACGTACATATTCGTTAACCCTTTGGCCTATGATGGCTTTCTCAGCTATGATCGACGCAACTGCTTTGTTACTGACGGTTTATTGTAAAAAGAGAAAAATTCTAGGTATATTCTATAACTGTGTTTGCCCTACATTATAACAATTGATAACAAAAGAATGTTTAATTTGAATTCGAAAGAATTTAATAATATTTGTGCTTGTAGAATTCTGTTTAAAAATCTTCATGACAAGTCTGACACGTTATTATAAGGCAAGGGTTTAACACTAATTGTACTGGATAACTCAAATGACCGGATTGAACATTCTGCATTTTGTTCATCTAACTTTACATCAATTCCTATATGGCAAAAGGAAATTTTCTTTTTAAACTGTTCGCCTGGAAATGGACAGTTTAGGTTTCTTTCCTGCGCTCCCTAGTTTCAGAGATATTGTAACAAATATATTTTCAACCTTCAACATTGAGGGGTATTTCCACTCATTCAAACTGGATGTTGGTCGATAAGAAAAAATGCGCGTATAAATATGTTTTTGAGAACTGTCTCATAAGTTTCCTCAAAATCGGCGTGTGCTGGTTGAACAGGTTCATTCGTAAAAAAATTGACCGGCTAATTTGTTTACCTTTATTTTATAGCTAGTAATTCGAGTGGTTACAGTAGGAACAAGTATATACAAAGTGGCGATACGGTTAGTGTTAAGACTGTTTTTGTTATCGAGAGTAGGTGTGCATTGAATCGTTACAAGCAATGCTGGTGCGTTATATTAATTGCAGTTTTATTAGCCAATCAGTCGCTAAGAGTGATTGTCTTCGATAATAGGTCTCGGCCTATAAAAGCTTGAGAGCCACTGCGCTAGAGCCCAGCTAGCCAAGAAAGACGCTGCTCATTCCCGAGATACGGCCGTTGATGGCTGGACTCATTGTCAGTAATTTATGTCGGGGACTGTACACAGGCGAACGGTTAGCCTTGAAGTTATACCATGCTCGGGACCAACTGATGCTTTCCACCATCTCGTCGCCGCACCGGTCGACGAGCAGCCCGAAGAGGGCAGACTTTTCATGGTGTATCCATCCGTTCCATTTAACTTCTTTATTCTACGCTGGTTCGTAACATCGTGGCTCTTTTACTAATTTGCCCTTGGCTATTGTTACGCGAGAATTTGGGGATTTTTATTCACCGAGGAACACTCTGCGAATGAAACTCGCATAAATGGGAGATTTAGCCGAGAGTTTTTTTCCTTGTTTCCGGTCTTGATGGCGTATTGATTGCCACGAACGGTGGACGATGGGAATGTCCGGTTATATTTGTTTCGTTACAGGAAGCTTTTATTCTTTGGATTCTCTGAGTATAATCTTTGGAAATTTGATATTTGCGCTATGCTGAGATTTAGTTTCAATTAGCATTGTCTGTGTATGTATTTAAATATTTGTTGCGTTTGTGATTTCAAGAGGATTCAGCGAAACAGTGTGACTCATTTCAAGTGTAATTTATCTCTGTCGATTAAGCATGTTATTCATGGATGTTCAAAGTATAATCGGGAAAGGACATTTAGTATTAACATTATAAATCGCAGTTTTTATTTAGAAGTCTTTGAGGCAGAGTACTGGGATTTATGAGAAAAATAGTAAATGAGTTCTTGTTTTATATTTTTCGTGATTTATTGGTGGTATTTCAAAAACATTCATTTTTATGAAATGCCTACTTTATACAAACATTTACATTTGTAAAGTAAATTATTAAATTCCAAAATGAAGCAAAATTGTGCAGTCTGAATTAATGTTATATGTTACGTAGTAGCAAATTTTTAATATTGATAAAATATATCTCTATGTATTCGTTAAAATTATATTGTTTTTTTATAAATCGTACGTGTTTGATTTACACCGTTGTAACGATTTAAAATTTGTTAAACGTTCCTATCGGGGAAGTTTATTTTAAATATAAGAAGTTAAGCATGAATGAATTGATTTTTTAGTAACATTTTCAAAGTGATCACGTTGACCTTAATATTATTATATTTATTATTAGCTGCGTTACAATACATTGTTTCACTTTATTTTTATACGAAGTTCGCTTTCAAATTTTCTTTACGCGTTTAAAGTGAAATATGATATTCTGTATGAAGATTTTTTGATAACAAGAAACCTGAAACAGAAAACGTAGTGGTATTCTTGAATTAATGAAAGGTGCGTGTAACTATAAGGGTGAATCCCCATCTAGAAATGATAAAAAAAAAGTTGGCGTAAACGTTAACACCGTCTGACCTAGTTTTACCCTGCGCTATAGCCATTTTTAGTATTTAAATAATTCTCGTTGCAATATTATACAGTATTATATTCGCAAAACTTTAATGAACTCTGTTGAATGTAAATTACACTTTCCCTGCACTCTCTTTTTCAGTTTCGCTGTTAACATAATTGAAACCAACAATCTTTTCACTAATCTCTTTTAATTAATTTTACCATATTTATTATATTCTACGATCTATTTTTCGAAAGCTCATTTTTCAAAACAAATTCACAGAAAATGCCCTTTGGAAATTCAAGGAGTTAAAATTTAAATTCATGGGTCTTGAGAATCTTATGCAAATCGAATTTAAAGCCGTGTAACTTTGTCAGAAATCCAAGTCCAAAGTTTCCTCCAACAAAGAATAAATGTTGATTAGTAAGCTGATTTATTAAAAAAATTTCTTTTATTTTTCATTTTAAAAAAGCAATTAGTATGATTACGTTGTTCACATAAATATTATAAAGTTTGTGAGAAATATTCTCTCATCTTTTACATCACACATTTATCAAAACTGTTGTATTTTTGTTGTTTTCATAAATGAGATTTAAGAGCTGCATTTAAACAAGTATCTTTTATACTTTGTTACTTACACATATCTCCGTACAATCTATTATTTAATACTTTATCTCTATCCCATTAAGAAATACATTTAATAAAACACATCTTAGTTTTTAAAATGTTCTCCATCTAGACCAAAATTCGTCTATTCTTCTTTAAATTATCACTTGTTTACCGGTTTGTTCTTTTACAATTTAATTGTTTCTTTCATCTTGAAACACTGGGAGCTTCGGTCTCGCAAGAAATTGTTGAGCAAACCTTCGTTTTTCTCCGTAAATCATGGTATTGACCAACAAAACGCACTCGTTAACGATCATCATAATCTTTCTGTTCGACAATGCATGTACTCCTGCATGTAATACACGTTTACGAAACAGTTTGCATCTACATAACGTCATTTTGCACGTATCGGGCTTTCAAATGTGGATGTTCCGATCAGTTACGGTGTAAGATAGGTATTGATCCATGGCGTTCATGTATAATATGCACACATACATACACGCCGGCACTCCTGTATTTTTCTTAAGGCTTCTTCAAATATCATTTAGGTTTAAAGAGGGAAAATCCGTTGTTGGAACATCGACAGAATTCTGCCCGGTGGCAATACGTTTAACGATCCACATTGTTATTCATTTGATGCTCTTAATCTAGAACAATTTCTTGAACAATTTCCGCGAAGTTAAAGCTCTCGTTTTCATTAATTGGAAGCAAGATATTAACAAGGAGAACTTTGAACGTACACAACATTCATTAAACTCAACGAAACAGTGTAATCGATGGATATTTCGATATCGAAAACTTTTTAAATGCTGTGACTTTATCACTTTTTATATAACGAGGTAGGAAGATGTCACTGTGATACACAGTTTGTTGCTATTTATGTATCAAGTATTATTACCGATTGATAGTTCAATGAGAATTTAATCTTAAACTGCGATGACAAAATAATAATAAACTAGTTAGTGAACTATTATCGTGAAACCTCGTTTACAGAATTAATTGAAATTTACTAGATGGTTTGAAACTAATCAAACGTCTACTTCAAACTAATCTATGAAGTTTTAATACAATTCTCTATAATAAAATTAATTTTTGTAGTATGCACTCAGGTACTATATGATATCATATGATACTAAGAATTATATGATAAGTACCACAAATTTAAAATATTTCTCGTTGTCTCTTCTCATTGTTGAATTCACGCAAAAATTATTCTAACACTAATATTTGGACGCAAACGTTTTGCTTGTCGGCGTAAGGGTTAATTCGTCGATTAACTTTCTTGAGGAAAAAATGTCTAAAAGACGCCTCCCTGTTCCATAGTCGCAGCGGAGAGGTCGCTTAAGTAGAAAAACTACAAGTTTCCTGAACGCCACTCCGTTCTTATTTGCACTTGGCTGTATCCACGTAAATTTTTTTATGCGGCCTCTACATCCGTTTGACAGGGTAATTTCCGAGGTGCAAGCCCGGCCGCAGTACGCAAGCACGATCTTTTTCCGTATTTTCATTAACAGTCGTATATAACTTGTGCCGCGGCTACAATCTAATACGCCGCGCAGTAAGAACATTTATGGTTCATAATACTGCAGGCATTATATAGTTTTCGCGCTCACGCTAATTGGAACTTTATTACCAATTTTAATGAATACCGTACACCCTCGAACTCCTTCGTTCCGTTTCAACAGCCCGCGCTCAAGTTTAATGCGTTACACAGTTGGCGTGGCTCGCATTTATTTTATTTGTCGCGCGATCTGAAGAATTCGCTTTTTACTCGCATACAGAAGTGGTAAACGTTCTTTATAGTGGCAGTCGTCGGTATTCGGTTACCTTCTTTCCCGTTGCGATGAAGTGTGGAAGGGTTTGACTAGCCGTTTCGCGAAGTTACGACTGCACGTTTGAACAGTGATGTTAAATGTCTCCAGTGAACACGAATTAATCGTTTTTCTGCTGTAACGATGATTTCGACAACTCTATTGTCACGGATGAAATGAAGCTTATAATATATTTGTTTGACGACAGTAAGATCTTTTGATTCTGTGTTGAAACGCTAATGAAACACCGTGGATTGTAGTTTATTACGGGAGTGCTCGCTTTAGATGAAATTCATTTTACGAGGGAGCGCGCATATTTGGATAATAACTGAATGTGGGTTTTTTTACAATTTAATTTAAAATTCCACTATATGAATTTATCTCGTTATTAGAAAAGGGGATGATATAATTAAGGAAATAAAGGATTAAACCGCATTATAATGCAAGGTGGAAGTAACTTATACGTATTCATTTAATATTAGAGTACCGAGCGGATAAATTGAACTGAAATATATATATATATATATTTTTTTTTGCGAATTACGGGAATGCATTTATTGAGATTTCGACTTACTCATAATTTGGTTAATCATCTATTTAATAATTTCAATTTTGTTCTTTTTCAACAGTTATAAAATGAGAAACTCGAAATAAAAGTGATTTTTCTAAAAATGAAGAATCGAACGAAGAAGATTCTTTTATAATTTCGCTTGATTTGTTTACTGAATTTTCTAATATCAGTGAAACAATTCGAAGAATGTTTTTTAAACGTTTGATAATTTTATTCAAATTACTTTTCTGACTGCTGTAGATATATTAAATACTCTGCAAAGTAATGGAGATAATTCGATTAAAGCTATTTAAATGATTTATAATTTCATTGGAATTATTTCTCTAACCCTTGTAATTAGATACATCAAGTATTCGGTAAAATTCGAGTCGCGCAATGACAAAATTTCGCGTGAACCGGTTTAATCATGTGTGTTTAGAGTAGTTCGACAGTGAAACAGAGTAATTAATCATCGTTTCGAGTGTTAGCGATACTATTTGTCGCCGATGCAGCCTGGCCGGGCAAGATACATCGTCCCACTCAAAAACGAAATTACGCATGCGTCTAGTAAATAGATAATAATAACCACAGTCGTTTCGCGTCACTAATGAGTACACTTCGATAAAAAGCTGAAGTGAACTTATAATTACGAACGAGCCATTTTAAAGCGGCAAGTTTTAAAATCAAAGAGAAGAGAGGGAAAGAAAATGGGAAATAGAGAGAGAGAAAGAGAGAGAGAGATTCTGTTTGAATGAAATATTTCATTTTGACGCTGCGTACCGCGTTGCACGAAATTATGCCCCTTTAAAATTAGTCTCGCAGTTAATTACGATTTCCATATTTTTTTCTTTCTTCTCCCTTTTCGCGCATACTTTTTTCCTTCATTGGTTCCCTTCTTGAAATTAAAATAGTCTTTCGACGAAAGCTGAATTTGAATACGCGTGGTTGGCCTTATTAATCAAGAAAACGAATCCTCCAATGAATCGTATATTTATTAAGTTGTTCAGTAAGTTTCTGTCGCGTTCTGTCTGCAATATTTAATCTGGCCAAACTTTCGAAACGTTTGCAAACGGAAGATGGCATTATAAGACTTCCAAAAATATGATAGAAGATAACAGATCCGAATGAATCGTGTATACAATGAAGCTCCGGAGTCTCGTCTGTAAAGAGTTAACAGAAAACTGTCGACCATTAAGGGTTAATATACTCATCATTCATAGGCAACGAATAAATTAAATTTATTTTCATCTTGAATAACTTTCGTCCAACGCTGTAATAACACGAGAAACGTAAATGACATTATCCTGCTATTAACCGAATTTGTAAATACGAGTAAGAAATGGCGAGTAGTAAATAACGAATCATCCCCACACGAATATAATTTAACCAACAAGTAATCGAATGACTATTAATCGTTTATTCGTTATTGTGATTGAAAGGAAGTTACATTCGAATAATGGGCAACTCGGTTTTGGGACAACCTGATACTCGCATCGGAACGCGTTAACAACGACCGTATCAACGGTTGTGTGATGATTTTGGTTTCTGTTTATCGCGAGCGTAACACGTTGTTGTTCCTAATTAGTTCGCCGAACCCGTTTCCTATTCCGGTGCCATTACGCCGCGCGACGTTATCTTCGTTGCTCCGTTTCTAGTTACCCGTTTAACGACACGGTCGCACAACACCTGGCGAAAAAGTATTTGATCAAAGGAAATCAAATGACCCTCGTAAACGGTATTGATTTATCGCGGGCGAAACACGGTCGGGTAATAGCGCGAAAAATGCAATGAAACGGTTGCCTTTATTTAAAGGAAACATTATACCGGGAAAATAAATATCGTTTGTTTACACGCGAAATACAAAACACGATGCGCAACAATTCGCGGGTTGTGTTTAATCGTCCACGTCCTTTCAAGTATTCGACCGGTCGTACACTACCATCGTCGCATTCGTTTCGATAATTGAGATATGTTTTGCAGGTTTTATTCAGCGAATTAGTTTTATAGTTATTGTGCGTTTTATGTACAGTATTTGATACGCTTTAGAAATCTCTTATATGGCTTTTAATCTTCGATTAAGGATTAATGGAATAATGAGTGAGCCGTAATAACAATAAACTAAATACATCGTGAAGGATTACAATATTTGAGATCCTTAATTACTTTTTGAACTGAAGTTTTGTCTTTGCACGTGGATCCAATGATTTTTCCTGCAGAAGGTATACATGGATTGAGTTCATTTGATGCTTTTACGGTTTCATTAGATTATCATGTACTTTGCAAATATACTTTATTATTAAGTAATTATTTGCTGTGTTATTCAAACAGATTAATCGAATAAATATGAAGTTGAATTTGTGTAAACATAAAGCCAAATGATTATTGTTTCAATAGAGTATTCAATTATCAAGAACTTCTTTCTTTCATTATTTCACAAGGGCAATTATATAGTTGATACACGTTGATTTTTATGTTTTATAATGTGATATAAAAATTGAACGAACATTCGATACATATTTTATCTGTATTTAAAATTCGAAGGTGAGGCTAAAGTATTTATCTTAGGCGAAAATCTCGGAAATTATAACGCCGCGATAATTATCAAACTTATTACGACGTTATATGCATACATGAATGTAATTCACATTACGCGAAATGTACTTCCGCTAGCACAACGAAAGGACTTCCTTTTCCGGTTGCATGTCTTTATGAATGTAAAATATTTTGCACTTAATATCTTTTGAGAATTTGATAGAATATATTTCCTAATTTAAGGGTTGTTTTCACTCCATCAATAGAAACTATTCTCACATACAAAAAATACAAAACATCCGAAAGATCAATGAGAAAATAACTACCGTTAATAATTATTGTTGAAACAGCGGAAACTGATAGAATTTTATTTAAGAGATCCTAAACCTTTTATCCGCTAGGACATGTACACAGCCAATTGAAGAGAAGAGAAAGAAATCACATAATCTTCAAACAAATTTTAAAACCGGTCATTCGGCTGGTTCGCAGTACGCTTAGTGTTAATGTCCGCTGGAGTACTGGTATTGTTCAAAGTCGCAGAGGTTCGATAGCGACGGACATTTTGCTCAGCCGGCGCCGAAATTGTTTTCGATACTGTACGCGCCTCGTTATCCATTCAGGCGCTGTTGTGAGCCTCTCGTTTTCTATCGAATCGTGAAGAGAAAAAGAGATGGAAAGACAGGGGAAAAAGGAGGGGGTGGGAAGGGAGAGCAAAAGGGTGGGAGGGAGAAAAGGTAGATATTAATGGTTGTCGACGTTGACGTGGAGTTCGATGAGGTATCGAGCATCCAGAGAATTTCGAAAGGAAAGTTGGAGATCGAATCGACCGAGCAGGCGTGATCGTGACACTGAGATCTCCTATTTCCGCTTCTGATTTATCCTTTCTGATTGCCTGTAATTGCGTGTCCGCGGTTTCTTTGAAGTGTTTACGCTGTGCCTCGGAAGCTGTGAATAAGTGGTTGATTAACCCCTTCAGACGAGACGGATTCTTCATTTATAGTAAAATTTTGACGTTTCCTCTGTTTGGCGACGAGGATTTCAATGAACTCGGCAGAGTTCGTTAACCCCGTACCTCGCCGCGTATTTTTCTTGATTGTTAACGATTTCATAGCAGCGAATAAATTACCTGTCCATTGTAAGAGCAAATTTACCGTAAGGGAAAGCATTCATGAATGAACATTATTTACCTTCAATTGATGTGAACCGAATAATGTTCGACTTCATTAAATTCAACGTGCCATCCACCGAGTGTGCTTGATTTGATACTGCGAGGTTTAAGCTATTGCAGGATGCTATTTTTAAGATGAATAAATATTTTCTTCTTTTTGCTGGTGGACATTGTCAATTGGGAATTGAGAAAGATTAATTGAACGCTTCGAGATTCTTCGTCATTACTACCTTTCATATTTGTGGGCTCTGAGTTGCAGCAATTGTTAAGATTATTAACGGTAATTCGTTGTTCTTTTTTATAGGGAAATCGTGTTTGTCAATGAGAAATTAGAAGCTGAGGATAATAACGTTGCTGCGGATTATAGTGGATTATTAAAAAATTCCATTAGTGGAGTTGAAGTAACAGGGTTTTTCCTTTTGTATTGGATATGTAATGACAGGTTAATTACATAATGCGGGTAATACAAGTAGATGGGGGAAGGATATCCTTTCCTATAATTCTGAATGAAATTATTGTCAGCTTATGTATATGTCGGGTAAAGTTCAATATTCCGATTTTTCCACACGTTCTGCATTATGTTGCCGTTTTTATTGCACGTTGAGCCCGACTTTCATTAATTATAATTCTTCCATTAACTCTCATCGTCCATTTGACATAAAATTATTTGTTTTCTTCCATTGTGTATTTTATACTTTCACATTTCCTATATTATTCTCTTTTTATATATTTATATTTTCATGGACATGGGATGAAATGAAAGCTGCGAGAAACAATCCGGCAAATTGCAGAATATGTGTACAAATATTTTGTAACCGGAAAATTTCAACCGTTGCCATCGTATCAGAATATAGATCAATAATTCCGTTTTTAAAAAGAACTACTTGTTGAGAGTATTTATACCATGAACAGACTGTAGAATTTTTAGATCGAACAATTTTCAGGAAACTACAGAATATGAAGTTTGATAGAATTAAATGCTGTTTCTTTATATTTTTAATTTACTGAAACAATTCGCGGAAGAAATAAAATTTTATTTAATTTCGGTATCTTTGAATTTGCAAATAGAAATGTGAATTTGCATAAAATTCCACAGTCTAATCATGTGTATCTACTCCAGAACACTTGCACGTACCGCTCCGTGGAAAAACAGAGTTTTCATGGGATTAGGAACTTACAAGTATAACATAATTTGATAGTATAATGATATTATGACAGAATAATCTCCACCTCTGAATCAAATAACTAAATATTTCCAGAATTTTCCTCTTTCTTCAATAAATTGTTAACCCTTTCCTCTTCGACTTAATTATGAAAAATTTCGCAATGTAGTACCGTTTAATTTGAGCAAGCCACTGCATAATAGAAAGAAATCAACATATTTAATTTTAAGGTTCACATATCTTGTAAATTAAAATTATATTCATTTAAATGTAACTGTAATTCATTGTGAAAGATTAAACTGAAAAAGAAATCAACAGAAACATCAACAGATTGTTAATCGCTATATACTTCGTCATTGTGCAGTTGGCCATTACAGGGGGTTAACATCAAATTAGTTGTATCGATCATTTAGAAACAAATCATAAGGCAAGGGGTCAAGTGTACGTTTATCATCACCAGAAGGGAGGCAGTAACAAAATCAGCGACCATCGTCGAAATTTTCCTGTCGGAAGTATTTCAATTTCCTCGCCGGATCGGAATTCGGGGGTGATTGAGATTCGATTGCCGGCCAGCATTGTTGATGGATACAGGGTGGGTCGGGTGGTAGTGGACTCTCCGGACTTACAAATTGTTAAACGGCCACGTGTGCATGCAACTCCGACACGGAAACTCACGAGAGGGTAAGTTTCTTCGTGCTCGTGTTATTAGCCCGCTTGGACGCGTATACGCTCGGGGCTGGATTGCGGGGGTTGCGCGGCGAATCGGTTCCCATCGGGCAAACCGAATCACGTCACGGGCATTTCTGACGCGACGAAACGGCGTCCGGCGGAATTCGTGGCCGTGTAATTGGCACCACACTCGTTTCTCTTTCCTTTGACTTCGATCTTCACCCTAGACCGAAATCGTCGGCGTCGCACGCCATGTCTGCGCGACGCGGGCATTTATTGCACGCAGCGGACGTTCGTTCCGGTGTTTATGGACTCTCCCTGCAACGTTGACTCCAGAGTCGGTGAGTACTGGGTTTTCAAAATATTTGCCGTGCCGATGAACTCGGCAGCTGTGATGGTAATATGGCATTCTGAAGATATTTTTGGTGTTTCAACCCCTTTGAGAGTTTGTCGTTGGAAATCTTTATCGAATTGTTGCATCTTTTAGAAGTAACTTAAAGCGAAACGTATGTAATTGAACAAAGAGAAGCATTGTATTTAGGATATTTCAGGTATTCATACGTTGTACTGGATTTAATATTGAATATGAAAGTGTGGAACTTTTCTGTGCCGATAAGGTAATGACCGAGAGTTACCCCTGCAGTGTAAATGCTTAAGAATATACGGAAATATGTAGAGGAGGTTCAAGCATGCATATTTATAAAGTTTCTCCAAAAGAAAGAAATTCCGAAGATTGCTTTGAAAAGGACCTCGGAACGTTAGATGATCCTCTTAACGAGCTCTTGAGAAGTAGGATGGTATAAGTCTAAAAATTCTGCTTCACATATAGAGGATCTAAAGTTACAATACTTAAAAAAAAGTTTCAAATACGAAATTAAGAAATCAGATACGTATATCCTTTCATTTAGGAAACCTTAAAGAGTCATTTTTCCCAAGAAAAGTTTCTCTAATTTTTCAAAGATCTAATTCTCTTGTTCAAATCAACTTTCTGAAATCATGCACGCTAAAGAAATCACTAAGGTAAAAGTACAAGTAGCTGATCAGTTAAATAAATTTCCTGAAAATTCAATACTTGCGTCAGAAGTTGACCATACGTTAATTAGTAGTTGACCACTTATACGAAAACCAAAAACACTAACGGTGATTACTTTAATATAATTTATTTGCAATCCTAAGGATATTACATTGCGGAGGCATACAACCATCATCAATGAAATAAATCGTTATTTTTTACGATAAACAATTCAATTCAAGTAAAAATGTTTCGGAATTAGGTCGGTAGATGCTGCAGCACATGTGTCTTTACGGTATCCTGAAAAGCGGTCAACTACAGATACCTTCTTATTAAAAAAAGATTCTCTCACATCGACTTCCCAATCCTCAAAAAAGATTCCCACAGAAATTCGCTGATCAACGGTCACCGAAAAAAGGCAACGGTGTCATTATCTTCTTTCACCAGCAGTGTGTTCCTAAATGGCTAGAGGATGTCTAATACATTCTCGCCGGTGGTTCGGCACCGGCTCGGAATTCTATAGCACGGAAACAGCCGATAGAAGGATTAGGCGGAGAGCCGTGAGCGTGAACTCGCGGGTAAGAGGAGAAGAACAGGAGGACGGTGTACCGTTAGGCGTACTTACGGCTGTTGCGCGGCCGTTTCCGGTCTTTTGCCGCGGTTGACGCTCCAGAGAAAGATGGTCTTCGCGCTTCGGTAGGAATGCCCCGTGTTTCAGTTAAATCACCTGAGGATCGAATAATCGATCTTCCCTTTCCTGCCGCGAATGTACCTGCCTCGAGAAGGATGTTTTCCTGCTTATAATGAGCGCTTACGTAACCGCGAACAGTCCCTCCGTATTTTCAGGCGTTTTATCATGGCGCGGAGAGGAGACGCCGCCACGCCGCAGCGCGCGGATATTTGCATAAGCTTTTTCCTTCCTTTCCCCGCACCGAAAATGTAATTATCGAACGTGCGGTTTGTTACAGCCTCGGACAAATTAGAAACGACGCCCGAGGTGAGAATATTTTAGACATTAAATTTAATGTTCCGACTGGCGCGGCGCGCGTTTCAGCTGGAACGATGATTTTCTGTGGAAGCGGGAGCTGCGAGGTCCGCACGCTCGCGCGGACGGCTATAGAATTTTTTTTTAATTATTCATTATTTCGTCGTAAAGTCATTTTATCCGCGACGTGAAGTCTGAGCCCGACGGCGATCGTTTTTCATTCGACCGGTAGTTATGAACTTACCGGCCGACTGGCATAAATTATGTATTTATTTTATTATTGTATCTCGAAGAAAGCAGCGGTGAATGTAGTGTTTGAACGGGATGGGTTCATTTGGCGAGGTTTGAGGTCAGAGTTACTTGGGATATTAAATATTGAGTTACACGTTGATGTTTGAAGTATTGGTGAAGAGAAATGGGTACTGATATGTTGTTTTGCGTGTAATTAAATTATGTATTTGAACATTTTGATTTAAAATAGTGAAGGTTGACATTGTGATAATCTTTTTTTAATTTTACAGTTTGAATAGTAAATATTATAACTAACTTAATTATTAGTATTATTATTTTTCATTATAAAGATAATTCTTAATTATAATTATTACTATCTTAACTATATCTATAAATCTTAATACTATTAAGATCCTTTTCTTTGTCCCTTGTAATATAAAACAAAAATTTTCGTACTGAACACACGAAGCATTCGTGCGTTTATTTCGTTTGCCGTTTCTCTCTAGAAATGACGAGGAATTGGACGAAATAGATAGGCATTGCTACCAGATAAATGGATGAGTCGATAAAAATTTGTGACCGTTTCCGACGTCGGTAAAAAATGGCCTGAAGGTAATGATAAAGGAAGAACGGCGTCGAATAAATCAGTTTCGGACATCTACTCGTAGGAAATAGGTCGACAAATAAACCGGTTAACTGATAAACAGTTTTTCAGAAATCGCGCACGCGAACGAGGCTTCTCGTCAATTTTTATCCTTCGAAGGGATCGCTGCCACCACGAACGGCCATCGATTATTTCGTTATTGTCTTCGATAATGTTTAACGGGTCATTTAATTTTTACGGCCCGGCGCATATACTTAGTGTCGCAATGTTAACGGGACAAGCTGCGTTTGCTGTTTAGGATCGACCGGCGAGAAAGTTCGATGTTCCTCGGGAAAAGTGCACTTCGCGAAGTTGTTCGGTAACTTATGAACCGAAACTTTGATGGTTCCGCAGAACAATCCCTTTTTTCCCCGAGTTTAATTAGTTGAAGAATATAGCAGGCTCGGTCATAAATAAATTGCGATGTTTATGTAAAATGTATTTTCCGCGGTGTAATTTACGAATGCTGTTGATAAACCTAAGTGTATTTTCTCTTCTGCGTTTTTGATACGTTGATACTGAAACAAAAACTCGGTTAAGTGTATTCTACATTTTATATTTTATAATTTATTAATTTTCCTAAATACGTAAAAAATACTGAATAACAAATGGAATTGTCATTCAATTAAAACTATTAAAATCAAATAACAGTTATATTTAAACAAAGTATTGTAGATCTAGAGGAATGTACAAACAAAGAAATTTATGGTTCGAGCCTGCATTACTATGTTTGAGATGCAAACAAAATTTTGAATAATAATAAAATCAAAAATACTGCGCGTCCTTTCAATTTATTTTAATGGATACTCAAATCTTATATAGCTTGCATTGAACACAACCTTTCGGGATTATGAAATGACAGGTGTAAGAAAAGTTGGTATAAGGATGTATTTATTATGTCATTATTTGAAATCTGCATGCGTCGATACTAATTAATTATTGCACGAATTGAAACACGTTTTGCGAACGATGCAAAAGTACACGGTATCAACGAAAACTCCAGTAATCCATCGAAAGTTAATGTATCTGCCGCTTTCGAATATATTTTTTCCTGACAGAATATGTTCGCCGAATCCACTGGTAGCTTCGGGACACAGAAGTGAAAGGTGTGCCATTAAATCGATGTGTATAAACGTGGGTTCTCTCGGAATTGGGTCGTTTTGGTCGAATGTCAAGTGGAAATCATGATTAACTGCAGATAATCATGCATCATCCGAATTGTAAAAGGAGAACTGATAACAACGGTTGCACATAAAATAAAAATATTAGTTGGTTTTTTTAACGGTGATCAGGTTTATATATAGTTTACGTTACGTAAAGTAAATTGCATCAGTTTAATTCGATGGAGACAACTTGAAATTTATTGCACAAAATTGGTTCGGTAACAGTTCTCTTTAAATATGTATTCATATACTGCAATAATAAATTAATAATAAGGTTTTTTACTTGCAGAAATAAATTGTGGCAATACATTTTTTATTTGTAAAAGTAAATTACAGATATCGTCTATATACGCGATTCGCAATTATCCAAGGAAATTAGAAAAGAAGATAATGCAAAATAATCAATTGTCTTTTATTTGATATAGGTAGATTCTTATTTTTAAGAGTTTAATTATCCAAATGATATATAAATGAGGCATATACGTAAATGTAAGAAGTGTACATGACGATTTTTCATTCTTATGTGCACGAATAAGTTGATTGAAGTTATAATTTGATCACACAGCAGACCAGGAAATGAGGCGATTATGAAAAAACACATTAAACGATAAAAACAATAGGAGGAAGTTCGATTTGTATAAGAAAAAAAGATAATGAAATAAGACGATTCTATACGTAAGTATCTAACGGGTATCCTACTATCATCTATTATTGTTTAAAACTGTCAAATTTATTAATAAAAATGAAATAGAAGAATTGCCACAAAGGACTGCCCAACAGTGACATCATTAAATATGAAATCAATACAAATTCTACCCACCGTCTTTACATTTCTTTCGTTTAATCGCTAAATTGCAATTTTCCTCATTAAAATACCAACATTATGGCGAAGCATCAAACGCAGATACCCTTATTTCGAAAAAATCAAATGTTATCAAACGGATAAGGATATTTTCATAAGTATATTAATCATGATTTAATCAATATTTCTTAAAACACATTTGTACGATACCATTCATTTTCTTTATCCAAACAACTCCAGTCTCTATGAAGATTAAATATAACCCATGGATGGTATTCGTTACTTTAGTATCATTCCAATCACCAATCACAAGTGAAGGAACTTATGAAACCATAATGGCGTCAACGACCGCATTACCAGTTCCATACTCCGTTCAACCTTAACCTTTCTCCCGAAAATCCGGACACTCGCCGATCCCGATCGAAAACGGCAAAGGAAGTTCGAACCATTGACACCTGGCAGCAGAGCTGGAAGAATAGCGCGCGACGCCAACGGGCAAGAAACTGTAGCTAAATAATTTCAGTGGCGCGCCGCGCGGCCCACGCGGTCAAGCCGTTCAGCGCCGGAGAGAAAGAGGGTGGGTTATAAAAGGATAGGGGATTCCTTTTGAAAAAATCCTGAATGGATGTAGGCTCCGCATTCGCGGAGTACTTTGGAACGAAGAAAGTCTCAGGGAAGAAGAAACGACGGCCGCGAGGCCTCGATTCCTGCAACGATTCCGGGCACCTCTTATATTTTTTTTCCCCCTCCCCCGTTTCTCGATCTGACCTCCCTTATTTCCCTGTTTCCTCGACCCTTCTCCCTTCCGCCTGTGCCATCTTTCTCCATTTTCTCTTCCCATCTTATCGCGGACATTTCTACCGTCCTTCATTCCCTCCTCTCCTTTTTTTTCAGTTTCCCTACCACCGGTACCCCTTCGCCTTTTGTTTCCCCTCCGCCTCTGTCTCGGTCCCTCATCTATGTCCACGCTGTACCTCTTCCTTTCCACCGCCCTTCCGCCCCTTTCCACTTCAGGTAGAAGACAACCAAGCATATATGCCAGCTGCCAGTTCTACCCCTCTTTTCATACGTCGTGTTGCTCGAATGCTCGTTCTCCCTGGACATTTTTATCTCTCTCCCTCCTGTCGCGACCAGTTCTCCTCTCCTCCTCTTTCTTCTCTCTTTTTTTTCAATCTTTCTCCCGGCTACCTCCCCCCGTCCCACTGGTTTAGCGGCTGCACGCGCGTCAGACCACGCTCCGCGCACCCCTGGCTGCAAGGAGCGTCGAGTGCTCCGCTTTGAAAACCTGGCTGATTTTTGCGCGCTCGTTCCTGTCCCCCTTTTTTCACCCCCTTCCCCTCTGATATTCCATCCTTTCACCGTTCTGCGTAGTTCCCCCTAGCCCGCCACCATCGAAAGTCAGACGACTACTAACAGCCACGCGGGTGGTTTTCGGGATGTGGGTTAACGAGAAATTGTTTAACCCTTCGGTTACCACGTGTTATGTATCTGACGTATTTCTCTTTTGCTATAGGTCAGTGTTGCATTCGAAGCGTAGCATTTTAATCCTTAAATGTAATTGTTTCTCGAACTGTTTGTATTTTAAGGAATGTCTCAAATACTGTTTTTTTCGGCTCTGAGAGGGCGATAATTTGGCGCACTTAGTTTAAATGTATATGAGGGTCATTACTCTTTTTTCAGTTATAATCATCTGTTTAATTTGTTTCGCATTAATCGATGCAGCAGGTCATTTTCTACAAAATATGGTGCGAGTAGATGTTTGAAATTAGGAAAGGGATGATTTTAGATTATTAAGAAATATTTTAAAACTTTGAAATGAGTTGATTGGTTTCGTAAATGCAATGTTAATTTTCAATTAACCTGTATATAACAGTGTAATCGTATCGAGTTATTCAAATTACGATTGAAGAATTTTGAAAGCAAAACGTGGACACATAAGTAATTTTTCTAGAATGAATTTTTTAGTTATTTTTCCTTCGTAGATTGTGCATATTCATATCGTCGATCGGTTTATCGGAGAAGGTATTAAAAAATTTAATTAAAAAATTAACCGCGTGGGTAGAATGTCGAGATTCAGTATTACATGTATTCTATTCAAATTAATTATATATTGTATCACTAATTATCAGATTACGAATTTTATGAATTTACAAGCACATAAACGACGGATTAAATTTTTACCGTACTTTCACGATAATAAACCTGTTCATCCATATTTTACATAAAATTTTGGTTTGCAGAAAATAATCCATAGCTTAATCATTCGTCTTCGCTTTATAACTTGGTTCACTCCAATTCCGTTGAACACTACAATGAAAGCAACGTAATGCTGTAAGTTTCGCTGTTATTGTAGACATAATAACTGCTCCAATTTTGAGAACTTAAGTATCAAGTTGCGCGACGGTAAATCCTTCGTTTAAAAACAACTCTAAGAACATTACACGAATAAGGATGTGTTTATAAATAGCAAAACTTTCTGATAAGCACCGTACTAAAGGAGTCAAGTGGGATCTTGTGGATGCAAGGGAGCGCCTCAGTGGGAACACCATGGTCGTTCTAACAGGAGAGACTTGCTATTCGCTGCAACGAGATTAATCGTACAAAATATAATATCCGAGACGTGAAAGATTTTTTTCCATAAAATATTATCACTTATGTTTCTGAGAAGACTTTTTCAATTATGTGTATTATTTATATTTGCAGAATTATTTATACGAATTATCGTATTTATACTTTTACACTAATTTTCTTTTTAATTTTCATTTTTCAAGACACATCAACAATTATTGTTCTAAGTGATAATAACTAATCTTTCGTTTTTTAATGGAAAAATGAAAGTTTTAATTTATAAGTTAAAAATTAAAACGTCTTGGAATTATTTGAATCACACTTTGATCTTTCGATGTTAGGATATACAAGTATATCGTGTATACTAGCGAAGTATAAGGAGTTAAATTTGATTAACCGTTGTACACAGAGACCAAAGTTTTCTCACGTTCGACGAACTATCGAGGCGTTCGTGCACTCCGCGATAATACTATAAGATACTGCATGAAACCATATAAATTTATTATGTAAACAAGTGCGCTCAGAATACACAGGGTTCACTTCGGAAAGTGTTCTTTCATGAAATATTGTATACAGTACTAGAAATCACAAAAATGAAGAGCGAGAAAATATCTATTATTAGCCGGGATAAATATATAAGTAAAATAATTCTCTTATAACAATCTGACATATGCGTAACAAAAATAAGAACGGTATAATATAATTCATTCATATGAGTATTAGACGAAATAAAAGTTAGATTTACAAGGATCAAGTTACAGTTTTAGAAACGCGTCTTCCGTATTCGGCAAGAACTGTCTGCAATGGAGTAGCCCTTCGTTTCTTGGCTTCTGCTGCAAACGGATCACGTACATTCCAATACAGCCCTAGAATAAGAAGATGAAAGGTGCTTTTATCGTTCACAGGGCATCACGAATATGGATTCAGCCTCACCATTACTTTCGACGTATTCTAGTGCATTGACAAATTCCTGAAGACATACGGTAATATTCGTTTGAAACAAAATTCATCCATATTTCATGCGGCACTAAATATGCTTTTAACAGATTGTTGACTAGTTACGACTAAACTCGTGTTTATTTATTCAACGACATAAACAATTGTGAAAATTGAGACTTGTATCCTGGACTTACAATATTGTTTGTTGTATATGTTTGTGTCAGTAATATTTCCATTACGGTTTAATCAAATTTTGATAGTTTATAATTGAATTTATGAAAATAGCTAGAGACATTTATTATATATTATGTAAACTGTTAACATGTTAAAATTGTGTTAAATTAACTTAGAACTGGCTGAAGGAAAAAATTGTTAATCTTTTAAGCCAATAAAGTAGGAGTGTTGTTTTTAAACACAAAAACTTTCTTCACTAAAAGCTGCTAAATAATATAAGAAAAGTATTATTGTAATAGTCAGAACCGTGACACAATATCAATTTACGTCGTATATTATTTTCTTGTTATAAAGCGTATTTTTGTTCGGATAAACAACTATACATAAACATTTTATTTCTCTTGAAACTTTAATTCGCCAAGCTTTTCCAAGCTTCCAAGGGTCACTTTACATCTTGCTCGCGCCATTTCTTATTCACGCAACGTTCCATTAAGCTTGATCCACACAACCAGCCGTAGAGGCATTGAATTTTTTGAAATTCGAAGCTTTTTCGTTTACCACGATGAAAACTAAAGCATAATTAACTAAATTGAATATAAAATACTATTCAATTTCTGACTAAGGTTTGATTTCAGTGAAATATTCTTTTGGTGCCAGATTGAATTCAAATGTTGACCACAATGATGGATTTAGACTAAACAAACAAATGCTCGTTCGTTCGACGGATCAGCAAAATTCAAATCCAGTTAATCATTCATCTATGCCTGGCAAATTATTTGCCGAACGTGTCGAAATGCTCGGAAAATTCTTGATTTTATAAATAAACAAAGCAGGTTCATATTTCGGTTCATATCTGCTGGAATCGTACTACACCAACATTCGATAATATTTGCCGGCGTATAAACTTCGTTTACACTAAAAAATCACTTGAAAATTTATCAGACTAAGGGATTGATCAAAAAACGATTATTCATTCATTTCGTTTAATACTACGTAAAACTACCAAGCATACGAGGTGACTTTTCCAAATTTTTCTATAGGAACCCTACGAGCGCTATTCATATTTCGAATATTTTACAATTCAGTTTACGTACTTCTAAATCAATTTTTTTAGTAATTCCTCAGGCATCTATTCGGTAGTTTCAGTCTCAACCCTTTCGTTCCGAATGGTACGCATAGTCACCACGAACATTTTAAATCACCGGAAAATTAGAAAACGCCTAGACAAAGGAAAATTGTACCACACGTGGATCTTTGTTTACGACTGACAGCTTAAGTACTAATCAGTTGTACATATATTGTTTACTGCTATAAGGTTGTCTCCACAAATTCACATTAAAAAAAAACATACATATTCACGGCTAAAATAGTTAAATCATAATATGAACCTATTTCTTGCAAACATCCAAGGAATCCCCGCTAGAACCAGCAGCAAACAGTGACCAAATCCCAAATAGTCCGATGGTATGAATTAACCTTTAGTTTCCCTGGACACTCGTCCACCCACCCGTCCAACAACAAAGGGCAAACAGAATCACTGCAACAGTCGATTCGCCGCAGATTCGAACTCCACCGCCTGGACTCGATAATGTTTCGTACTTATTAGCGCTAATACACCGGGGACATCCACTTCTGCGGTGGATGCACGGGCATAAATAGTGTAGTCCGGGACTGCAGTGGTGGCTCACTTGTTATCCCGTGAAGGGAAGAATACTGGCTGGCTCAGCAGTCTCTCTCCCTCTTGCACATCCCCTAACAGTTCCCTCGCTCTCTCCTCCAGAACGTTCGATTTGCTTAAGCACCCTGGAGCGATCACGCGCCCTCCATGGCACATCAGTTTAAATTCAGCCGGCGGTCAGGGATGGGGGTGGGCGGCTGCGATTACCCGGCGGCTATGTACCTATACGTTAACACACGGGGGCACAACCGCCAGGGGACGTGCGCAAGGTACTAGGGATTCGATCGTATGAATATTCAGGGCTTGCCTTCGCGGCGATGAAAATTCGATTGCCCCGCAGCTACGGCGTCTGACGACGATGATGGCCGACGGAGAAGGGGACATGTAACACCATCGGCCGCCACCGCTGCCGTTACCACCCGCGCCACGCCACCATTCCAACCCTCCAACCTTTCCCGGCGTTCCGCCGCTATCGTCTTCGACTGTGCTTCCTTCCCGTGGAAATCGCGCACCGGCGATCGATGACAATCGTCCACAGGCGTGAGGTACTTTGAACCAGCCGGCTCTCTCACCTACGCCGACGTGTATAGGATGTACAAGCATAGGCGGCGGCAGCGGCGGCGCCTTCCGATCGCGCTAGGACGCCCTCGCACCGGACGGATAAGCCGGCAACGGAAATTGGAAGACTAGCAAGTTATGATGCGTTTGTTCCGCGAGATCGTCAGAATTGAATTTTCCTCGGCGTGGGAGGCTTGGGAATCTACGTACCCGGCTCGTGGCGTGCATCGGTGATCGGGGATATTTGGCTGCTCGTTGGGATCGCTGGACCGCGGATATAAGCGCGGAATAAAATTCTTTTGTGTAATTTGCGGGTTGATGGGGTTCGAAACGAATTTTGTTTAAGCTGTAATACTTTGGTGTGTTCCTTAGTGAATATAACGCGATGGGGCGAAGTGTTTGGATGTTTTTAGTAGTGTGATCGAAGAAAAGGTTGATAGAAATAAAGAGTTAGTACTTTTAACACGTATAGATAGATGTTTAATATATAGGTAAACTTTGTATGTTCAAATAAATCAAGTTGATAAATAATTTTTTCGTCTTTTGGAGATGACTGAATAGATCCTTGAATTGGCGTTCAGTTTTCTGGTTCTGTACTTTGCGAGGAAACAAACGTATGTTGTTACTGTATTTGTCTTTATTATTGGTGAGAGTATAATTGTTATGGAAATTTGGTTCATTTACCATTTTTATTTTTAGTGGTAGCGCATATGCAAAGTGGAAGACACTGTTTGACATGGTGAACACGTATACGATACTACAAGGTTTGATTGGTAGGGGGGAATATTATTACTCAATTTCTTCGGACTTGAACTTCATGTAATTCAGTAAAATATACTTTGCTTCGATACAGGTGGAATTTTAAACACGTTTTACTTTGTATTTTAGCTTGAAGGTATTAGGTAATTGGAATTCTTGAGTTTCTTCAAGCATTCGCAAACAGTATCCCATAAGAAGTAAACCAACGTAAGGGTACACAGATTGTTAACATTATTAACATGTAAATGGCATTATTAACTATTAATGGAAAGGCTCTATCAAGGTCCAACTACATATTTGAAGTATTAATATAATATTATGTTAATCACGTTCGAATTTTCTTATTCATAATCGTTCCATCGATCAAATCATCAGTCGTGTATAACACAATTAACCAAAGTACTAACGGCACGGTATCGGTCGCTGATGGACGGGTTGCCATGTTTCATCGGTTTATTGTTAATTTCGGCTCGCGAAGGTACGCATGTTACGCATATCTCGTGATTCTCGCTGGCGGGGATCGATATCCGCGTATCTGGTCGTCTGTGACATAATGTGGTCGAGATGAATTAATACTTTAAACGATCGGTAACGCGACACCGCGAGCGTAATACGAGGCAGAGCCCACTTGTAAAGCGGCCGCGCACGGAAGAAACATGATAAAGCATATTTCATTGGGCCAGCTCGAAGGGAGATTCGTCGATTGCAGGATGACTCCCGAGGCAACGCGTGTTCGGTATCTATGCGTGAAACCGGGGTGCAACCCCGCGGCACGGACACCTGGCGCATGCACACACGTGCGTCAGACGTGTACGCTCCGACCGTCAGGTACAACGCGTGAGAATAATTATTTCGGGGGTAATTTAAGCCGTCCCGGGCTAGGATGTGACGCACGATACACGCCGCAAAATTTCGACGAACAGTTCTACCCTTGTTTTGCTGAATTACTGGTGAAATACATTTCACAATGATATTAAGGGGACATGAAAGGAATCCATTACTTTTTGATCTTAATGAAATGCTCTGCCATTTCATGTGAAACTTTAGATGTTCGGAAAGTGGATTTGAGAAATGGATCATCGGATGGGTTTAACCACTTGCCCTGTGATTTATTTCTTAACTGCGATTGTCTCCGTTTATTCCAAAGGTTATCAGTTGATAATAAAAAAGGAATATTTAATTTGTATTATAAAAAATAAATAACACGTAGATTTCTCGAACTCAGTAGAAACTTTTCGTCACAAGTCTGACACGACATGGTGGGTCAAGGGGTTAAGATGAAAGAATAAGGAGATTATATTTGGAATGAATATTTATTTTATACGAAATATATGTGCACATAATATAAGACAATAGTTTTTGACTTGTTTCTCGAAACATTACCGTTTTTCAAAATCGCAGAACCATCGTGATTTAGCTTTCTTCGTAAACGCATTCAAAATATTGTTGTAGTTTTGAAACTATACATATATGTATTTTTGTGGAAAATTTATTTTTTCGAACATATATTGCTTACTGACATAAACCTGTGATGTATTGGACTATTCAAATTGTTACTTATTCGAATTATTACGACAATCTTATAATTGTTAATTAAATTCGCTTGCTCAAAGGCGTACTAGTCGGTTTGAGAATTATGGCAGATGAGGTAGAGTTTAATATGTGTATTTTTACTTACTTTTATTAACCTAGTACAGTATTTCCAGTAATTTTTTGCATTTTATGAGATTGTGTTCGCATTTATGGGTTTATATAGAAGATTACTAGAACATTGTATTCAGGTTGATGGACGCTATCGCACGGAGTCAAGATAACTGCTCTCGTGCTATTATGCTATAAGAAAAATATCTGATTCGGTGGCACCTAAATCCTTACTTCAGATTGGAGAAGATGTTTCAGGAGTTTCTATTTAAATTATGAAGAATAATTCTCTACATTAAAGTAAGGGAAACAAATATTTTATAATGCTCGGTTATAAAGCTTTCATTATAAACAAATGTCGTACATATAGAAAGGGTATCATACGCTGCTATAGCACCTGGAAACCACAGTCTAGACCTGTTCTGAACTCTAAGTGCCCCATTCATTTCATTTGCTATCTTGCTGGTCTCTGTATCCTACTCATACCTTGACTCTAGGATGATTAATGCTATGCTACTGATATACGTTAACACTAACAGCTCCGTCACAGTGACTACTAACCCTTTAGCTTTTAATACCGAGTCATGTTCGTGATTTGATGTCTTAAGTTGTTAAATTTCAATTGACTTCGCAGCGCTTTTGAATTTCATTTTACTCGCATTTTAACCGTTTGAGTCCCACGGGTTTTTACAGAAACCTGGTGGAAAAGAGCTATGCGACAGATCGCGCTTCTTTCGTTTCAATTCAGAAACTGAATTACGCTTTTCTACATAGTTTTGCATAAAAAATTCTGAATATTACGATCGTTTCATTTTTCCATTTCCAAGCAGGTGATAATAGAAATGAAACTAAATAATTAGAAGGATAATAAATGAATAAACTTAACTTGATTCTACGAACCGATAGGCTGACACCTTTAGGCAGTGTATCGGAGAAGCGCGATCGCACCGCTTGGCACTCAAACGCTTAACGTTCATTAACCAGTCAACTGCGTTCGACGAGTATCACGTCATCATAATCCCTTGTCCTATGATTTCTTCCTCAACTCTGATCGATACGACTACTTTCTCATTAATAATTTATTGGAAAAAGAAAAATTCTATGTTTGCTCTTAAGTATAACAATTGACTATAGAAGAATAATATTTCCTTTGAATTCGAATGAATCGAGTAATATTTATATTTGTTAAATCATATTGAAAATCTTTGTCACGTATCTGGTTATTATAAGGCAAACGGTTAAAACGCAGAATGGTACTAATTCGTTTTTCATTAGAATATATTGTACATGCATTTACCCTGCGTTTAACGAGAATGCACTTTATTATTTGATTTCATTGTGCACGCAATGAGAGATTTTTCAAGCTAAATTCCACAGTTAACTGGTTAATGGTGCAATGAATAATGAATTCTTTTTCTAGCCGGAAAATTATTAACAATATAGCAATACCCATGCGCCCACGTAGTCGCGAAACAAGCCGCAGAACGATGCACTGAAACAAAGTCTCTAAAACGATTACATTTCCGTAAACAGGGTTCTATTAGAATCTATAGAAGTTCACGTCAGTGTCGTCGTCAAGAATCACTGTGCTCGTTGCACGTATCCGCGGTACGTCGGAAATTCATACCTATAGATTACCGCAGCTCTGTATATCCATTTATTGCATCGCACGCCGGTTGCAATCTTCTCGTCATTCGTTTATCGGATTGCGAGCCGGCGTGCCGGGCACGAGAAGTATCGATTCGACGTCACTGTCGCGATAAAATGAATTTTGTACGGTGACGCGGGGTAAACGAGGGAGAAAGACAGCGTTGCAAGGTGGACCGTAGGAGGGCGGCCGTGCTCAACGGGAAGAAGAGAGGAATGCCGTGCGATTTCGATAGCACTTTTTCAAACAGCGCTAGACCATCGAAATTGGCCCGTAAGAACGTGGAAGCCGTGTCTGGTTCGGCGAGATCGGTTTTCGCAAGAAGTGCGATCGTGTTACCGACTGAAAGTCATCAAAGACGAGAAAAAAAGGGGGAACGAGTTTTGTCGGGGTACGTCTTCGAGGAATCGACTTCGAGAACAGTGTTATAAGCCGTGGCGCGTCTAGGCGTTGATGCAATTACCGGATGATCCACTTTACATAGTTTCCGTGAATTGTGGCTGATAATACTTGTAGTTTCCGAAGATTGATGCATTTCTGCGAGACGAATGTTGTTCGCTGTTGCGAACTTGGGATTGACTTGATATTACAATTGGCTGGGTGTTTCTGGGTTTGGTTTATCTTGTCGTTTACGTTGCATTGTTGGGGTGAACGTTGCATTAATTATCTACTCGAAGCGAGTTCTTTTGTTAAATGTTGCTCTTTTCGAGATAATTGCGTTGAGTTTTATTTGATGAATCGAGTGATGTTGCTTTATTTAAGAATTGTTAATTGTAGAAAATTTGAAAATTGTAATGTCATTGGTTTTTTGTGTGTAAAGTGAAAGAAAAGTAAAAAATGAGTAGATTGACATTTAGATTTTCGTCCTTAAAGGGAACCCGTGAAGCTTGAAACTAATCTATTGAACGAGTTTTCAGATATTTCGGTCACGCGTTTCGAAAATGTGCTTTCGCAATTATCTTGCAGTTATCAAGTGGGTATCTTCTCCGAATACGAAGTGTAATTCCAGCGGCGCAATTTAAATCCTACTTACTGCGTCAATATTGCTCGGATTAACTCGACATTTTCAGGAAGTATTCTTCGAGTGATCTGTAAAGTTATATTTTTAATTACCAGCATGATCTTGTTTTTGTATTTTTTACATAATATAGAAAATATGTTTTTCTATTATATACTATTTTGAGAAATAACTTAAATT
This sequence comes from Nomia melanderi, assembly GCF_051020985.1. Taxonomy (NCBI): domain Eukaryota; kingdom Metazoa; phylum Arthropoda; class Insecta; order Hymenoptera; family Halictidae; genus Nomia; species Nomia melanderi. The sequence continues at coordinate 9,875,312 of NC_135004.1, read as the reverse complement.
TAAAAATAAACGTCGTTAATTTTGAATGAACTCTTCATTTTCTCCAATTCCTTAGCATTATCAATTATGCAGACATTCTAATTTTTGCGGATTTTCATCCTAACAATTAAAAAAGCTTCACAATATAATGTTTGTTTCGTTTTTCTTATTAACAATTGAATTTTTCCAATAACTACCTTCCGAAGCGAAGCAATCAATTAAAATTTTCCACAAAATATTTTTCTTCAATAAAATATCAAACAATCCATTATCAATTCCATTTCTTTCGAAGACAAATTCATCGAGCAATATCACCGAAACGTTGAACGATTCTAAGGCTTGATTCATTATATCGGTTAGGTTTCGTTTCGCTTCCTGTGAATTTAGTCTTAAAAGCTAGAGCTCTCAGAGTTCAGGCTTTGAGCTGTAAAAGCTAAAATATTCAAAGCACAACTCTTTATTTTGGAAGATCCAAGTTGACGCAAGTTTTATTCTTCAAGTATAAAGATACGAACATTGAGGACTCTTAAGGTTCAAATCAAGTTTTCAAAATATCAAGGTTGAGCTCTGAAGCTTCAAAGACTCGAGCTTTACAAACACTCTAAGCCTTCAAGACTTAGCTTATATTAACATATGCAAACAGCGAAACAGACATATCTCACCATCTATAGATACCTATGGTGTGAACGCATGCATTATAGACAATCGAATAATATTTGATCAAACCAAGAATGGACTGATAGGGAATCGGGAGATGTCAAATAGTATCCATCAAGCCTAAGATATACAGTTGGGATATTACTTGATGGCGACGCTAAGGAATGTGAGTCTTATTGGCCAACTTTCATTTTTTCTCCTCTCATTTTCGATACTAATTTGCTATTGACCAATCAAAACCATGAACAAAATTCTTAGCGAGAGAACCCTCTTGCCCCTGTGCTGCTCTGTTAGACATCAAGTGATCTCCCAATAGTATATTCAATTTTATATGGTTCATTTTGTGGTCGTACAGATTAAGGCTTCAAGCGGCAGAGAATGCTACTTCGGTTAAACCATAAGCCTATCAAGAGAAAAGAGGATAAGAAAAATCAGGGGAAAGGGTATATTCAATTTTGTATGGTTTATTTTGAAAATCTGTGCATTTGTGGTAGGCGGTCGTAAGTGCTTCTGTGTCAAATATTCACGCATACGTTGTTCAGATGAGCCCCTTGATGGTACAAGGGCAAGATCGGTCTCCCGCTACGTCTTTGCTTATAGTCTTGATTGGTTACAAGTAACCGTATCGACGAACAGCAAAGTAGTATCATAAATAAGATAAGAAGAGATAACCAACTAATTAGATCTGCATTCTTTTCAAGGCTCATCTCCTGAACAACGCGCATGTATCTCGATCGCCGCACTAAATCCCGATTTGGCCGCGATTAATCGGGTTCCGGTGAAACAGGCTTGTCGCTCGGAAAACGTCGGCGTACCGTAATAACAAGCAACGAGAATTGAACGCAGCACCGTCGCAATCCGCTCGGCCATGTAGAATTAGCTTTGTACGGCGTGACTCCGCCGGCCAACTGCCCGTAATTTCCTCGGGGAAGAATCCTGCCGCTATATAGACGGCGGCGGTGAACATTTGGTCGCGCGATTACGCCGCGTTTCGGCCCGTGCCGCAAGGGGACACATCAGGGGCCGTTGGCCAGTGGGCTCCCTTGAATAATCGTCGCAATTAATACGGTGGACGTTAACGGTGAAAGGTTGTGGAGCCTAGGCCGCTGTGCAACGGCCGGAAAATAAAGGAAGACGGGAAACCGGAGCCAACGGAAAAAACCGGCGCGACCAAGATGGCGGGGACAACGGTGCATCGTGCCACGCGGTTTCTGGAATGTACCGATCACGAACGCGTTAGCGCGCCTCTCGTAATTTCCGTTAGCTAACCTATTCGCCCACGTGCAGGTATTCTTTGTTGCCGCGGAGCTTCTTCCGCGAACAACATTTTTGCCGGGAACCTTAGACATTTCTTTGCGCGGCCCGAGCGTGAGCGTGCGCCGCGAGATGGTCTTGCGGTGTTGGTCGGGTTGCTAAGGAATCGAAAGGTTTCGTGGGTGATAAACTTTCTTGTTGTTCTAGTTGGTTAATTGTGTGCTTTTTTTCTGTTCTGGGATAGGTGATTTACGACGAAAGGTTTATTCTGCGGTTTGTATCAGTGTAGAGACTCGGGGCGGTGAATTCGAATTTAATTTGGTAAATGTCACTGTTATTTGTTACGTGCAAGTCGAAGTGAAAGGATCGACTGAGATTATTAACCTTTTACGATCCTATGTCTAGACAGACTGGACGTTTGATTTTATTATGATCGCTGCGTTTGTTACCAATTTTCGTTCAATCTATTTGTAACAACGTACTAATTTTATATGTAATGTTAATCTTAGCGCTTCTCGCGTGTTTTCAGGTGAATCAGGAAAGTATCATAATTAAGGTATTGTTCAGTTGAAAAACGTTAATGACAATCGCTCACAATCGACTACGCATTTTATGTTCAAATATATAACGCAAACAATATTAACGAAGGTAAAATAAAATGGAAAATAAAAGAGAAATTACAAATTTTACTTGAAAAATCACTTGAGCTCAACTTTATTCCAATGGCACTCAATACTGCTCGCAACCGATTTTGAGAAAATTGTTTCTGATCTCCTTTTTGAATATTTCACTGATCTACGCTTTTAAAACAAAGTGCACAAATATAGTGATACTAAAGTTTATACAAACATAAACATCTTGTTTGTTAGCACAAGGGTTAAACAAAAGGTTAACACGTTCACGCCGGCGCATACCATCGGTGGCTCACACTTCGATATCTCATTAGGCAGCGTGTACTTAAACTACTTTGATAAATAGAAAAAAATTGCCATATCGTTGAAAATTAATTACATATTGATCGTTTCAATGTTTCCAAAACTTTTAAACGTTTAACTTTTTAACAGGTTAAAACTTGAAATGATACTAATTCTTTCAACGATAAATTATTTATTTTTTTAGATAAACAGGTAATTCTTCTTTATTTTTCTTCCCATTAAAATATACCCTAGGCGCATTCGTCCTGCATTTGACGAGCGCACAATTTTTTGATTTTATTGCGCGCAAAACAAGGGATTTTTCAAACGAAATTTCGCAGTTAACAGGTTAAAGAAAAAGCGTATAGTAAGATCCCCGAATTCCGGTTCCAAACGGGCGAAAGGCGCACTAAGAAACTCGAGTTCACGTTCATTACGCGACGTACATCTTCCGCGGGGTTTAATCAAGCCTATCTCGGCCGGGTGCTCGAGTGTTAAATGGTAGTACCTCCTCAGCAGACTCACCCCTTTCATCGGCATTGAACAGAGTCGTAGGTACTTGTGTGCCCGGTAGACACAACCCGTGGAAGTATTTTCGCGGATGACACGGGCCTCGACGCGTAAAGGGTCCTCGGGACACGTAAAAGAACTGTCGACCGTATATTGTCCGACGCAAGTGGAGTGCAGTCAGCTGCTTCTTCTGCAACTCGATCTCGCGCGGCTCGAATTGCAACGCAGCAAACTCCACTCAGCTCTCCTTGCACTTTCGCGTCTCGGCCGGTGCTCCGGAACAGCGGGAAAAAACCCCGGGTGGCTGTAAAACGCCCACGAACGCACCAGAAGTATTTGAACGGTGTAACGAGGCTGACTCACAATGAGATGGTCGAAAATGTCGTTCGCAGGTGCTAAAGTTATAGCCGGGCGCGCGGGACAGCGCACGGTTACGGTTATATTCAGCCGACCCCTGGGACCTATACTCGTAAAAAACAGTTATGGCGGACGGTATAAAATTATAGAGTGAACCGGACAGCTACGCGACGCGTTCCAGTCTTTAGACGCTCGCGGAAATTGGAAACGTTCTCTCAGCTTAGTTGTCACCGGTGGCCGTGAAATTGGGCGCGCGGATAATGAAGACTGTCCGGGGGACAGTACGCGAACGATCTTGTTTCCCGGTAAAAACGTGATACGTTTTATTCGTCTCTTTTAATGAACAGCTGAGGATTATGCGAAATGTTTATTCGCGTGTCGATGGAGGTGTAAAGGCATGGGTGCTTTAGCGACGGGAAACCGACCAATTCTGTGCGACGCAAAGTATGATATCGCTGGGTGTGTTTTATTAAGAGAATTTTATGGATGTTTTAAGTTTTTGCAGATTGAATACAGGGATAATCAAATTTATTTGTTCTGCGCAAGGATACTGCGATCTACAATCTCGACGGATCGAACGGATATTGATTTTTCAAATGTTTCCATTTGAGAATTGCAGTCATTGAATAAATATATAAATTAATTGCTTGTACCGAGTTGCTGCGCCGTTTATTTTCAATTCATTTTTATAACATGTTCGTCGGTTATCGTTATTGATTCGGATAAAAAACATTGAGGAAATAACAGAAATTGCGGGTGTAGTAATAAAACGGCAATAGCGAGAAATATAGATGGATTGGAGAATTTTCGACATCGTTATTAATAAAAGCATGTTATCGAATGTTCGTTTAGTTCTAACTGAGTGTTAGAACTATTCTAAAGCATAAATTACGAATGGAAATAAATTATACGAAAATGTTATCAAAGAGTTGCAAGAGTTATCAAAGTTCTATTTCCATTTGAGGATATTAGCGTATAAGGGATTAAATATCAGTGCAACGTATGCAAAACATATCAAAGCAGATTCCCTGTACACGAGCCCGAGAGGACTGAAATTGTTGAGCAGCGAAATACATGAATAAGTGAGAAACGTTGGTAAGCAAGTGACTGAAGCGATACAAGAGACCGAAGTCGTCGATAACCTTTCCAGAAACAACGTGCAACGCGAAAAACAAAGGACAAATCGAATGAACGGATCACGAATATGATTTCGCCATGCGCTCGACTACATTTTTGTGTGGAGCACATCTTAAATTGAGGAAAATTGGTATAGATTTATCACGTGAGAGCATTTGTATTGGTTTTCGTTTTCGTGACATCAAATGAGCCGTTTATTTTGAAAGTGGCTTAACTCAATAGTCACAATTCTACATAATGCTTTTGTCCTTTAACACTAGAACTATCGATCACTTAAACTGATTTTTACAAACTTCTCTCTAATAACCATAACCCTGCGATTATTAAGATTTCAATTAACTTGTATCTCTGCTTTGCTATTATCGAATTAGTTTCGTTAATCATTTTTTGCGGAAATATCGGTACCTTTTCAGTAATTGTAAAAGAAGAAATCAGGAATAAGTCATTTTGGCCCATCCGGTAGTTCTAGTGTTAATAGATTTTTAAATAAGGTTCAAATATCAAAGTACAATAACAGAAGAAAGACACGTCCGACAATACTCTTAATACAGTAACAAAAATTGGTATTCCACAAAATCTGTTGCCTTATTTTACCCATATTACTATCAGCGTTAACAATACCAATAAAGACGAATACCAACAACATATCCCAACGACCAAGTCATATTCCGTTTATACTCGATTAAACATCGGTTGCCCCCAAAACAGAAAAATGTCTTGAACGAAAAAGTTTCATACGAAATTTGCCGTCTATTCTTCCGCATAAAATCCTCTTCATCCCCTTCGCACAGGTTCCAACACGCCTAATGCATAACACACACAGAAAATCAAACGAGATGCGAGACATTCTCCCAGGACGTGCCATCATTTCGTCCCACGCTATAGAAAGACTCTGGAACTGGTAGACGTCATTCCGTATCACCTTGCAGTCTCTTCTAACTTAAGGCTCCCCGGGGTGCACTAATGGAACACAGTGGTGTTCGGGTGGCCCGGGGTGCTCGGGAGCTCGTCTCGGCTACGTCGGGGAACCGCACGAAAATTCTTCGTCGCGTTTAAATAATCAATTAATCCCCGCTTCGACTGTGCACTTGACCCGTCCTCCGGCCGCCTGATATTCACAGATGAGGAACGTTGCAATATTTATAAGCAATTAGGATTCAGCCGGTCCCCGGTCACCGATACACAGAGCGTAATAACCGCATGGATATTTCAGGCAGCTTGGGACTACACGGCGAACGGGAAAGAGACGGGAGCGAGAGAGAGAAAGAGAGAGGAGAGAGGGAGGGAGGGGGAGGGGGAGAAGGAGCCTAGCGCGCAAAGTACCATTAAATTTTCCACGTGCTGCGAGCTTTCCCGTCGAAGACTGACAATGAGAGTAAGATAGAGGCTGGGGCTCCCCTATTCAGACGGTCGCGAAGAAATTTGCAAGGGGAATCGCGGTTTTGGTTACACTCTTTTACATAGTTTGGTACGATGGGATAGAGGAAGAGGGTGTCTCGATCACAGGCATTCGTAACGAGAATAATTTGCACAAGGACGACGCTCGGCGTGTCTAGGGGTCCTGAATATTCGCTGTGATTTGGACCATTTCACCTGCTCGTTTCCACGAGAGGTCACCTGGGGCAAGAAGACCGCGTTCTCTTGCAGTTTCCGTGCGCTTCTGAATATTCATTCACAGCAGTTGGCTGGCTCGTTTAAATAGCCCGCCAGGTTACCCCCTCCATCCACCTCTCCCACTATCTTTTAGTCTATCTCCCGCGGTCGGGCGAGATACTCCATGACCCGCGACTTCTAGACGGTTTCTACCTTTATCCGCACACTTGCCATCGCGTGCTTAACATTTTTTGTACCGCACGTTGCTGCATACTCCGCGTTGCTCGGGAGAATAGCCCCGGGGGCGAAATAGGTCTGTTGCTAGGGATTTAGTTTATGGTTTTGATTGGTTAAGTGTAACATATTGACTAACAGTAAATTAGTATCGAGAATGAGATGAGAAAAGGTGAAAGCTGATCAGTGAGACCCGCATTCCTTTCAAAGCTCTTGTGAACAACGCGGAGTATGTAACCTACGTTACTTAAGTTCAGAAAGTAAACACATCGTGGAATCGGATTGCCTCGATTTTCGTACAGAACTGGACGATCTACAGTGTTCTTTCTTGGACACAAAGGTGAAAAAGGTTGTGACAGGATTTGAATTATTCCCGATCGTTGAGTTTGAATTTCTTGATAAAATCCTAGATAGTGACTGATCGTAACCTGGCCGTATCTTCGACCCCCTATGAATCAAGACTTAGGACGTGGCCAGACTTGTTAGCGTACCTCGTACTGTTACCATGGTTTCTTACTTGAGCCATAGGTCATACATGAATGCGTGCCGTGTTTTACCTGTTCTTGTTACTTGAACCCTTAGACTTTAATCCTTAATTAAAAACTACAATCGAGATAACAAGTCCTCTGACTTGTACCGTTGTCCATACCAATCGGATCTATTTCATGAAACAAATCACCTATTTGATTTAGAGCTTGAGATTATTCCATCATTCGAGCATTTTGTTACAATTTATACCTGGTCATTCTTCTTAACTTAATTTCGTCCCAAACTGAGCCAAAAGAAAGTTCGACAGTCTAAGGTAGTCTAATATCATCGTCGAGGTGACTCTCGAAGAACGCTTCGAAGGAGAAATCTTCAGAGAATTGATTTTACTTAACCTTATTTAACAAAACTTAGTACAAAATTAGATGGAGAGTCGTGTAAGTGTCACTTGCTCCCAAAAGACTGACTACCCTTGCAGCTTTTCCTTAGTATTCAAGGGATCTAGCTTAAAGGAGCGGGGGAAGGAAAGTTTGGAAAAACTGAGACTACAGGGACCTGTAGGTTTGTCGAGGCTGTTATTATAGGGTCCACCACTTTGGGTCCTGTATCTATCTCGGGCTCGTAAATTAAGTATTGGTCATCCCTAAAAGGGATGTAGTGTAATGATAAAGGAAAAGGCAAAGGTTTGGAATGTAACTTCGAAGTGGACTCTGTTCAGTGCCAGAGCAAATTGAAGAAGGGCCCACAAGGAGAGGTACGACCTACTGCGATACATGAAAACATCATCTAAGTACATTAGGACATTATGACCTAGCATCTAAGTAACAGATCGTAAGTTTCCATGACCTAGTGTCTAATCTTTTTGTTCCCTTTGCACCTGGCAGCTTTCTGCGCCCGTATCAAGGATTCGCAACTTTGTACCGCGAGATCTTTCGATTTCGCGGCGGTCCGTTACGCGGCTAAGTGCGCGCGTATACGGAGGAACGGCGAGGGACCGGTTTTATCGGTTCGTGTGCGCGCGTACCGTGCCACCTGCGTGGCTAGATTGCGTATCATTGATCGGTGCACACGTGTGCACGATCGTGCCCCCGGGGCCGGGGATAACCATTATCGAGTGTATCGGTGGATACGCTAACACCGTTCTCCGTTCGACCTACACCCCTATACAGGGTGTCCCATGGAGGAAATCAAATAGCTCGGACAGTTAGGCGTGTTTGGTCAGGCATTCATAATGAAGGAAGCGATACCGGGTATTCATTTGCTGAAGCTATTAACACTTCGATACGAAAAGTAGAAGCACTTCGACGAAAATACATGTGTAAAGAAGTATTTAACATTTGGGAGTTTTTGAAGAGATTTAGGAAGCTGATGTATAGGTGGGCTGTGATTCTTTTCTTTATTTCAAGAAATAGATTCTACATTTACATCATTCGAACAGAGTATTGAATTAGAGTTTCGAAAATTTCATTGATCATTGCCATTTCATTTCTGACAGGGTTCTGATCTCTTCTTTTCTATTACTTAATCATCAGTATTATACTTTCTAGAATTAAACATAGTCATACAAATTATCAACAAATCTAAATTGTCCATAAATTATGGTAACATTTGTGACAGAAATAGAATTTCAAAGATTTCAATGAAATCACAATAGTATAGTATATAATAATAATAATAATAATAATAATATAATAATATAATAATATAGTAATATTGATTCACTATTTATTGACATTATAAACTACTTAAGAGGCTGTATGCACACTATAATGAAAATTGGCAAGTCAGGCCTCGTACTGTATAAAACTTCCTCCATTCGGAATAATCTAGTAATCGTATCGGGAAAATTCTCCAGTTTCCTCCTTGAACACCCTGTATATATAGGTATAACCGCGTCTCGATAATCCGAATTACAGATATCCGCGGAATCTGCATGTGCAGCGTAATCGCCGGTAGAGTCACCGACTTGGTTTATGGTTTCGTCACATCGCCGGTTCGATTATTTATTGCTCCGGCGTTCGACGAACCGTGAATAATCGATCGCGGTTTTTGGCCCCGGATCCGAAACCTATTCCGAACTTTGCCCGATTGCTCGGCATGCCTAGCCGATCGTCCCGGATTTTTATTCGATCACGCTGGGGATCCTCTCGTGTTCGTCGCGGAGAGAGCGAGCCGCGATATTGAGGCGGTCTAATCGCTTGAAAGTTTTTGCAAATCGATTTATTTCTCTTTTCGGCGGTTTCCTGGCGCGATTTCGAATCCGTTAACCTTTTGCCCTACAATATTGTGTCAGACTCGTGGTGAAGATTTCAAGTACAATTTAACCTGTTAACCCATTTGTATCCACGCTCTGAATGTGAAGCTGCCTTCATAAATCAGAGATGCACAACTGAAAGTCTTTCGAGCTTTTAATTAAAATTAATCTGCTCCGACCGATATAGCCAAGTAACACATATACAGCGAAAAGTAATTGTGTGTAAAATATTCCGCTCTTGGCGATAAGCAAGGGTTATTGTGTGCGGATTATTCCGCTTAATGATGCGAACGGGTTAACTGTAGAATTTAATTTCAGAAAGCTCTCTGATACTGCTGGCAATGAAATCAGATAATGAAGTGTATGCTTACTCGTTGGGCAAACGCACCTATAATATATTCTAACGAAAAGCTAAAGCGAACCGAAGGAAAATTATAATGTTTATCTGAAAATGTAAATGATTTATCGTTGTAAGAATTAGTATCATTTTGATTTTAAGATGACGTGTATACTCGTCGAAGGCATTAACTGGTTAACATATATGACTGTCATTTAATTCTTTCAAGTCGAAATTAAATATTGTTTTTCTATTATCAATTATAGTGGTACAGAATAAACGTAAACATAAAATGAACGCAGGATTTGTTTCTTTCTGTAAGGAATTATAAATAATGAAATAGTTCTGTTGACCGCAGTTGCAGAAGAAATCATAATGCAGGGGGTTAATGAAGAATTTTTCATTCGATTCAGTGGCTTTTTAGTTGTGACGAAAGAAAGACTTCCTCTTAAGTAAACTGTGTGTAACTATTGGAATATCTGTTTCTCTCTTTTTTATTTATCCCCGGGGTATCTGTGATTATTTGCTAACACCTTATGCATTGAGAGGCTATAAAGATTTTACACTATGGTATATGAAAACAGGAATTTAAACATTTTTATCGTTTTTTAATCCTACGCTCTTCGAGATAGTTTATTAATTCTAGTTGCTGTACCTATTGAAAAGTTAATTAACGAATCCTTAGCTATTAATTGTTGTTTTTTAGTAAACCAGTAAACAATCTCAGACAGCTAAAGTGTCAAAATCTCCCAAATAACATACATGCAGATTTATCGTATAATATACCTATTAGTTTATTTAAAATCTCTACCGTTCAAGCGTTTAGAAATATTCCCAGAAAGATTTCGAATGTATCCGTAAAATCAACTGTGACAGAGTTAACAAGATGTTAGAAAGCGTCGACGATTAAACTTGCGTAACGATTCGCAAATCCCGGTTTCTCAACGATCGCGGTTACTCCGGTGTTGTTAGCAATTCTGCTGTCCCAGTTTCGATCGGATGGCGTAAAGTTCATGCCTTCGATTTGACAAAACCGAAACCAAACTTGCGTATCTATCGTCTGGCGATATTGCTTTGTGCCATTTGAAAATCCAGTTGGCGAGTTTATTGCGAATCATGATTTATCGTCAGACGATAGGATCAGATTTCGATCTCTGGCTACTGAAACCGTACTACGCGCAACATGGGAGTAGATTCAATGGAGGATAATTGAAATACTGGATCGTATAATATAAAGTATTCATTACGCGTACTCCGGCATTGCTAACCTTTAGCGGTTCTCCGTTTCCCATTCCGGTACTCCTATGAACATTATTTAACTCAATTCTAATTTGATCTGTCATTTATTCATTTATAACATGTCAGAATCACTAACAAATATATAATATTTAAGGAGCAACTGAAAAGTAAACGCATTCTTTGCTCTTTCAAACTAAAATATTTAACAACCACCTACAAGTACACCTGCATAATTTTAAATATATGCAAATTTAAAAAATTCGAAACAGGTAATTTTTATTAGTCTGATAGTTCTAACATTAACCAATACCCACTTGGTGATTATCCAATCCTTTCCCTTTCTCAATTATCAAACCAATATAATTTACAAACAAACTGCCTCGATCATCTTCAAACCTTCCATTCGAATTCTCAGAATCAGATCCTCCTCATCGCAGAAAATATCCCGAAAGAATCGCCAATCGTCGCGGGCTAATAAAATTCGCGTGTCGCTCTCAGGAATCCAATATTCGTCATCAGCGTACATTTTCTTCATGATCGGATCAGAGATCAACGGCACTCGCACTTTGCGTTAGTTAGACACCCAGGTCTCCAGTAACGTTGCGATAAACCAGCGTTTCCCAGCGCAGATAGATAGAACGGTTCGTGAGCTGGCAACAGGGCGTGTCATTTATTTTTCGAAAAAATTGTTATTTACGCTCGACCTGTCGGGAGGTACATAAGTGTCACATCGGCCCGTGCTTGCACTCGGAGCACGGCAGGAACTCCACTTTCGGCCGAGATCGACATTACTTATTAATCACAGGCTGCACGGAGCCTCAAAGATCGTTGGTAGCCTCATTCATCGGCTTCGCCGTGGATACCTTGCGCTTCTTTTTGGCGCCTTTCATCTGCTACACTTATCTCCCGCTCTGGGCTTTTCTACTTTTACCCGGCGGAGCTTCCGCTTCGCTTCGAGGTTCGAGCCAGCGCTACGTACGGAGGAACGCAATCTTTTTCTCGAAACTTGTCGCAATCAGGGGTAACAAATTCCATTCCTAAACGACCGTATACGGGCCGTTGCGCGCAACAGAAGAACACGGTTACGCTGCTCGGCGACGGGGCTCGCCGACGAATCCGGGACAACTTCTTGGAACGCTTGTTTATTGAGATTACGTTTATAGAAAACGCGCGATTACCGCAGGCGCCGCGACAGAGCGACAGGTTTTTCCCGGTTCTCGAAATCGACGGGACTTACAATTAGACTAATTTCGTCTGTCCAGCCGGTGTGTGGAGCAGCCTTTACATGGTCGGTAGCAATTCCCAGAGGGAGTGTGATTTGTTTAGCAGCTGTTGGAGACCAAGATGGTGGTAATCAACGTGTGGTCTTGAGGGAGATTGGTGTTTAGAATCAAGGAAACGCTTTTATAAATCAATATTCATTTTTTATTCGTATTTGAAGGTTACTTAATGTGTATGTTGAGAAGGTAGTGTTTTATTATTCTTCATACGTATTAGAATGAATCTCTTTTCTTTTCCAAACGAACGATGAAAATAAAGATCATTATATCTTTATAGTACTTTATATTTTAATAGAAAGTTCAGTAGGGGATATTGCATGTGGAATTCAATGTTCCGATGCTTGGCAAGAAATTAACCGCGGCATATTGTCATTTGGATCAAGTAAACCCGACGAATTTCGGTTTCGCGCCACGTGTTTCGCAAATTAATGTTTCCTCTGGTCGAAAATGAAAGACCCACTTCCGCGCAAATTGCACGCTTAGTGGCGGTATTTGTCTTTTATATGATATCATCAAGAAGTTGCCCGGGAACGTTGGGAGAGTTCTGATAAAGTTTCGAGGTCTCTCGACCCCTTATACGGAAATCCCTGGTCATAAGCTGCTATACATACCCCCTGACCTTGTCTTTTATGCGGAAACTTCTGAGCGTATTGTCTCTGTCTAGAAATGCAACGCTTACTATTCACGCCATCTAACTCCTGACACTCGTAAAAATCGATCTGTATTATCTGGTCAGATGGTATGTGATAATGGAACGTGTTCCAGAATGAAGGAGTAGACATCGTTCGGGACGTGTACTAGATTCCTTTTTACATTTCTTTTGTGACGTGTCATTTCAAACGACAGAGCGACCAGCTCCGATAACGAGAAAGTGGAATATATTGACGACATATTGTGTGCTAAAATATCACTTGAAACTTATCGTCAAGCTTGTCATTGAAACTTGTTTCAATGTTATCGTTTAATGGAAGTGTCGATTTTAGTTAAAATCGACAGTACCTAAAACTGAATGCCTAGGAACGGCGTCAAAATAATTTGAATTAAGAAATTCATCACGGTTGCCCAAACGAAATATGCCTTCGAATTTCTTTCTTAAGAAAATGAAAAATTAAAGACATTTTTATCGGGACATTTATTTCATTTATTCATTTCAAGGGAGGATGCTCTTCAGTAGAAAAAAGGAAGAGATATAAATGAAGCGTAAAGAGTTTAGAAAGCAAGAATTTCACAATACAATAGATAATAAATAATAAAGAAATAAAGAATTGAATTTGAAATTTAGAATTGTTACGTTAATCTAATATAAAAGTAATTTATGCTCGACTAATTTGTAGTTCCTAATATTTCAATCGCTGGCACAGTTTCTCGCAGAAGAATTCCCAACGAAGGATTGATATCACGAAACTAAGCCAATTACACGTTCTAAGTGCCCCAATTTGTCATCCCACCCCCGAAGCTCCGCAACTCCGTCAGTTTCAATCTTTCTCGTCTAACGTCCGTCATATACGTACGATCTAAGTGTTCCCGTCGCGCCAAAATGGAAACTCGATTTTTTCAATCATCCGCGGGAAGCGCTGTCGGAGAATCCTCGCGGAACTGAAGTCTCCCCCGAAGTCCGTAGTTTTCCCAGGCGATCTGTCGATATAATATATCTATATTTCCCGGTGTAAATTCATAAACGAGGAGAAATTTCTTGGTGGAAGAGCCGACGTATCGACAGGCGGCGCGGCGTCGTAAACACACGGGCCCGGGGAAAGTGAGAGCCCGAGCAGTTCACGCGAACAGCGCGCTCGTCCGCGTAACAGCGCGGCCGATATATTTACGGTATAAGTATTGTTCGGCAGAAGTGAAATAAAAATGGATTGCACCCTCGTAGAATGTCTGACGGTCGGGACAGAGCACGCCGATTTATCGTCGCGATAAATTCCAGATAGACTCGTCGGAATGTGCTTCGATGGAGGGGGGCGGGGGGGACGGGGTCGGGGCGCAAACGCCTGTACACACGGGTGGAAATAGAATACAGCCTGAAGGAGGTGTTGCGACGACGTGCAACGATGAACCGGTGAAAAAGGAATGAGAACGAGGAGGATGAAGGAAACGGGGAGCGGGGAATAAAAATAAAAATGAAAATAAAAGAGCGGAAAGGAAGAGGGTATTGGTATTGGTAAACGGTCTTTGAGAACCGCGTAGCGATACGACCCGTCTCTCGTGCCGGGTTCACGCTGCTGTTCGCGAGCAGATCGTGAACTATATTCGCTGACTGCGGAGACACTTCCGCGAACGTTTGTAATGGGTTCTAACACGCTTTTGCTGCATTCGAGGATTACTTCGTTCTTGACTCTTAACGATCCAATAATGTTCGATGGATTCGCTTTCGAGTGATTTGCCCTTGTGAATTGTTTATTTTAAATAAGTTACTGTGAGTTTCGTGTACCCTGTCAGTTAAAATATGGGGACCGTCGGTTAAAAGGAAACTTGCAGTTTTCTGGAAGCTTTTATTGGAGAATTTTTGTGTATGATAAAGGAACGTGGACTTTATTTTATATATTTACGAGATACGTAATTTTTCATTTGTGACGTTATGTATCACGTGGTTTCGAACTTTTAAACGACAGTGTGTGCGACTTGTATAGTATAATGATAATAGATTATTTCCATTGTTTTGATGTCATGTTAAGGTTACTGTTGGTCAATTAGCTGCGATACAAATTTTATAAGTGTATTACATCAGAAGTACAAAAACATGTAATGTAAGGCAGGATAAGATAAAGTAAAATACGGGTAAATAAATAAAATTCATACAGCATAATAAAAAAGATAGTAACAAAATAAAATGAGAATTAAAAGAAAGGATAAATTAGGTAGTGTTGCTCTCGGTTACCATTATTTGGCCATTAACAGTACTACAAATACAGATTAAGCATACTAACCCCTTGCGCTACAATAACGTGTCACACTCATAATGAAGATTTCAAATAGAATTTAACAAGCATAGATATTATTCAATTCGTTTCAATACAAATTACATATTACTCCTCTTATCAATGAAACCTTAGAGTACACGTTGACACAGACAAAGACTAGAATTTTCTCTTATTTCCAATGAATTATTAATAACAAAGTAGTTAGATCGATCACAGTGCAGAAAGAAATCATAAGGCAAAGGGTGAATTTATGTGCGATCCATAACAATCCGTCTTCTTCCAACGAAGCCCAGGGAAGCTAAAAGCTTGGACACCTCTGCTATAACTGGTCGCAGTGCGCTGAGCTGTTCGCGAACAGTTCTGCCCAGTATGGGCCCAGCAGTACCTGCTCGTGCAGTCTTTCCCGGTCGCGTGGTCGCGGCACGAAAGAAACGACCGCGATGGCAGAAAATCGCCGAGGATTTCACCAGGCTGGAAATCGCGGGCAAGACGAGCGCCCACGGTTTTTGCTTTGATCCTCGGCTCGTTGAACGGCCGACGCGATATCGGCCTGGAATTATCCACGGTTCGAGCAGCCGCGCCGGTATCTCGCTGCTTGGCCGGCACGCCGCGCCGTTGCTTTTGCTCGACCACTATACGCACAAAGCGCATGGATAATTAGACGGCGCGTCCTCTTCGCTCTTCCTCTTCTCGCGGATTCTCTGTGCTCCGTGTGTGCTCCCATTCCGCGTTCCTCCTCAGGAGTTTTATCAAGCCGCGCGCCCGGCGCAGCGCCGCGTTCGCTGGCTCGATTTTCTTCTGTATCTTCTGCGAATGTTCCTCCTTTACGACTATTGCGCCCCCGTTTCCTTCTAAATTTTCTGCTAGAGCGCGGGAAACGTCGGGTTAATGGTCATGTAAAAGCAACAGCCGAAGGATCATCCTCGGAGTTGTTGCGAACTGATGTAATGAGAGCAGAATGGCACATGTAATTCTGAAGTGTATTGGGTTGAAATGAACAGTTTTGTTGTTCGGGTAAGCGAGTTTTAATTCGAAGAATTTCATTATGGTCCGTTTTAAATGGATTTGTGTGTGATACGATTGAGAAGCTGTTTGTAGTTGCTGATGTTAGCGGTGATGTGGAAACCATGATGAGATAAGTGAACTTATTTGTGTTACTGGTGAACTGGTTTGTTTGTTATATATCAATACAAATTTGGGACACAATTAATTTGTAGTTTGTGTATATTGTCATTTTTTCTTCTTTTCATAAAAGTACTATTGCTGAGAATCTTCTCTCCTTCCTTGGATAGTTTTGCGTCTTCAAACGAGATCAACGCTTGCTTCTTCAAATTGTTGGGTCTATCTTCATCTTCTTTACATACAAATAATTTAGGTCATGTCTCTAGTTTTATGCTCATTGCATTCATTACAGATAAAAAGCTTTTGAACTCTTCGTTGGGAATGTAAACTGCCAATGTACGTGTATCGCATCGTGTTCGTAATATGATGGTAGATATAGGTATTTAAACAATCGCTGCATTCACGTAAAACGTAATATTTACAGGAAAATAATTTTTGTACGTATATTCTCTATCAGAATGTAAAAATGTATTGTATTAATGAATGCATCAATCCTTTACCGTTTTATTATAATATCACATTACTCATGCGCAGTGCGAGAATAAATTAAATTAATCTTTTAGGAAAAATGGTTTTTCATTATCCTTTTCGTACATCTCCATTATCAATAAAAAATCTTTTCTCTGTTCAATAAATATGACGAACTCACAATGAGATTTATTTAAGATTAGTGAAAAACTGCCTCATTCTTATTTATGATTTCGACCGATATTAATATTAATAAAATGTTGAATTAATATGATCTTAATCTAGCAATATTAAATTATTTACACATGCAAATAATATTAATAAGCAATATTAGTTTAATACCAATATGAATATTGATTTCCCTTATACAAATATTTTCAGAGATACCGATTTAAGTTACCTTAAAAACCCGGTACACTTTTACACCGTACTTGACCATAGGCACTATTCAACAAATAGACTCTAAAAGTCCTAAATGTCATATTAAAATAAATAAAGTAATTACTGCTATTATATTGCACAAGTCACAAATATTATTACTTACTTACGTAAACAATTAACACAAATACATAAGCTTGAAAACGTATCCGTTGGACACTACTTATTTAAGAAAGTACATCAGTTATAAAGTTTTCAACGTTAGTCGACTCATTGCAAACACGAGTTCGAATTAAACTTTCAGTATTTCGAAATCTTTGGATATTCGGGAACTTGTATCAAGGAAGATACTTCCGGTATCTCTGCCGAATTTTTGCGACCGGAGGCTCGACGCTACGGTATCCGACGTATCGGGCTACCAGCGCTACCCTAGTTATAGATAACAATGGAAATGAAACGGTAGATCGGATCACGCCGGGCTTGAATCATGTTCCACTTAATCCTTGTTTCGAAACGTACACTGTGTTCGTGGCTCAGCTTTTATCGTCGCGAACGGGCACGGTCCCAGCGACCCTTTATGATGGAGTTTGCGCGTTGTACAGCTTTTTCTACCTCGCATCGAATTATTATATGCACGCGCGATCAACCGGGCCGACTCAAACCGACCTGAGCGGAGCTGGTGATCCCGTTTCTCATTATTCGTGAAATATCTGGACGATTTACGAGGAACGTACGCTGCGCAATCGACTCGTTTGCTTTATGGTCCTATGATTGAATCGTCTCTGGTTCCAGTAATTTTGAATTGAATCTCAACAGATGTTTCGCGGTTTTTTTGGGACTTTTAATGGAGCTCTATGCTTCTTGCGAAGGATTAGCGGTGGCAGATGGGAATATTTTCGAGGATTTAGACCGTGGCGACTTGCTGTGGAAGTATGGAAGTCGGCTTTTGAATTTCCCGCGAACAGTTTTGGACAGGCTTTTCCGCTGAACGGTTCAATGCGTGCTTTGGTATGAATATTAGTATTTCGGGTTGTTTAATATTTTGCGTGGAATTTCAAACGTGCTTTATATCTTTTGTTTGTGGATAATATTATTTGAATAATTCCGATGATATGAACAATTTAGATGATTTGGAAAATATGGAAAGTTTGAAGATCATTTCTTCATAACAGAGAATATAAGGTGAATATAAAATATTTTTTAAATAACGATATCAGCTTCGTTTTCAAGTTATTGACGATGGAGGAACTCTGTGAACTATGACGCCGTAATAATGGCACGCGTACGGCAGCTCAGAATGTGCGCGAACATAGACGTAGTGCGTGAAAATGCTGCTATTAGTGAATTATAATTATTAGCACCTTGAAAACGTAACCGAGATCATACTATTTTACTGTCGTCTCCATCTTATTTTCTGATGTGGAAACGTCCCTTAAATTTTCTACCACCTGTTGCCGAACACCTTTTATGATATAATTCTCTAGGGGAGTTTGTCCTTCAGATTACCACGAAAGATACACCAAAGTAACCAAAGATTTTTTAAAATAGTAATTTGTACTTACATATATCTCTTATGAAAAGATAAATTGAACAATTCGTTAAACTTCCTTTATGTGAAATATTTGTCAGCAAATCCTCTGGTGTTGTTCTGTTATGAACACAGTATAAAATTTTATGCAAATTCACGCTTTTATAGATATATTTTAAAGTATTCCAATGAAAATGAAATTTCTATCTGCATCGCAGCTTTCAGTAAGTTAATGCGAAACTGAAGCTTTTACTGGATAATTTTTTGAAAATTCTTGTACATTATAAATGCATGAACCTGCATATACGCTATAAAAGCAGTCTAATTACGAATAAAACCGGGATGCTCTGAATGTGCATTATCCTCCGCATTTCGGATATGTGACTGCGGATATCTCGGATAGCATTTTCTTTCTTCATAAAATGTGATATTTCCACTGAAAGAATACAAGTTTTACGACATTGAACATTTTAAATGACCATGGAATAGGTCTTTTAATGTGAAATAACACGAACTTTTTTTGACACAGAAAATTCTGTGAAAAATGGTGAAAAATCATAGGAAAACAGAATGTTACCACCAAAAAACGACATTATTCATTAAATAATCTACTAAGTGGATTTTTAACATTAAATTTAATTTCATTATCTAACATTAAAAACGTCGTTCAACAAATTTTCTGTTTCGCGATATACAACAATCTTGATCCAGTTGCATTAAATTTAACGTCGAAGAAAAGAATATTAAATTTTCAATTTTAAAAGATAATTATTGTTAATTAAAATTTTATGTATGTAAACATGTTCAAGTGTTTATTACATTACAAAAACGCAAATAAATAATATTATAGAAAATATTCTTTACAATAACCTTGCAAAAAGCTCGTATATTAAACGCACAATTTTACAACACAAACTGATTTTCTTTGAAAATTCACTTCCTCGAGTTAAAAATAACGCGACAATCAGCTTTCAGATTTGCATCTGGGTTGGACGCTTTACGCGAATCTCTCACGAATGTTTCATAAAAAAAATTCGCGTCAGACACTCTAATCAAATCTTACCATCGCGGCATGGTCTAAAAATTCCACGCGTCTTTCTTTCCCAGCACGCTTAAAACGAAATCAAGCCATTCGATTACTTCCAGTTCATTGTTCCTCGTTCTATAAATCAATTCCCAATAAAAAGAAATCAATGTCTTTGAATAAAGCCAGAAGGAAATGGGGGAGTTGCAGCGAAAAGTATACACAACGTAGATGCATCTCGGCCACTTTCGTGAATGGCCCATATAGTTTTACTGCCAAGTTATTTAGATCTAAGTCGATCTAAAATCAACTTTCCCCCCGCGTCGGCAACATGGCGCTCGCCATGATTTTTGCATCGATGGTCTCGGAACAGTTGGCCATCAAATGCTCGCAGAATAGGAACAGAGCCGGAACTTTTCCGTCGAGTCGAAAAGCAGTTTAATTTTCTTCATTCTTAAAGCTGTATCTCGACCGGGCTGTGTTTGATCACGAAAATATTCGTCCTCTGTTTGGTACAGCTTCTAGCTATAGAATTGAGATCAGAATTTTGAACACTCACGTTTTTCGTAAAATTTGTAAGTTTAATTAGAGTTCAATTACAGATTTCAATAAATATTAATTTATTTCACACGTAGATATAAATGATTTATATATTATTGTATGTAATACGATATCAAATGGCAAGCCTATCGCAGAATTACTCTTAAAATTTCAAATGTTAGACAAAATAATTGAAAAATTCAGGATACAATAAAACAATTCTTATAGAGTACTTTACAATTACACAGTACATTGAAAACAGATGAAAAGTACGAATTATCATTGTACAGTTAATATATACACGTATGCACTGTTATGTAGTTAACCTCTCGTTGGAAAGACGTATCGGGCACGTCGAGATATTTTTGTTCCAAAATTGCCAATGACATTTTATAAACACCGATAGTCTAGTTGCATTACACATACTAGATTCTTTTGAAATGCTTCATTCTACATAAAATTATTAATAAATGAAATTAGTGTACATATCCGCGTGAAATAGGTAAAAGCAAAATTCTTCGCGCGAGAGTTTGCCAAATCTTTGAATTCATTTCCAGATTTCAGAATTCCAGAATTCCAGCAAGACGCTAATGAGAACTATTACCAAACTCTCCGTGCCTTTATCTTTTATTTAAAGAAATCAGAAAAGTTGAAAATCGTGAGTGCTTTGAATTTTTTTGCCAGCGACTGTGCACGGTCTCGTCGCGTAGCGGAATCCTCCTCATGATCTGTTTGCCTGATTTCGCAATCTCTTTTCCCTGAGGTTTCCCAGCCGCGACGCGATCCGATGAGGAAAATTAAATCGAGGTTTCCTTTTCTCTCTGTAACTTCTCGTTTTTTTCCTCGATCGGATCCAGTCAGAGCAGTGGCTGGGCGGGGTCGTAACGGGCGCCCGTTGGCTCGTGACTCGTCTGACGTAAGAGAAAGTATCTCTGGTTCGGCTGCAGCGGCCACCACGGGGAATCGGAAACCGGCGACGACGCTGGAGGGAAGTGACTCTCGATCTGCAGCTCGTCTCGTGTCTTGAAAATAGGGCGAGCCACGCCTAAGCTTGGCCTCGCTCTCTCGGATGCGTGCACCTTGGCGAACGGCGAGCCCGTGTTGCGCTGCACACCGGCGTGTCTGCTCCCCGACATCGCCTTTTAACCCCCTCAAACTTGATTTTTGTACAAAATTGAAGAGTATTTATAGAGGAGATTGTAAGTGCCAACGTCAAATTTTTCACTAGGAGGAGGAAAGTTATATAATGTTACTGGAATGTTATGGTATAATCATGTCGTCTTTCCATGCTATCAGTACATTAGATCTTGATGCAAATTGAAGTTTTTAAGAATACGATTCGGAAAATAGAATTATTATAGGAAAAGATTTTTCGTAATCAATACTATAGAAGGCATTATACATAGAATATTT
This sequence comes from Nomia melanderi, assembly GCF_051020985.1. Taxonomy (NCBI): domain Eukaryota; kingdom Metazoa; phylum Arthropoda; class Insecta; order Hymenoptera; family Halictidae; genus Nomia; species Nomia melanderi. Next base: position 9,853,684 of record NC_135004.1, on the reverse strand, counting down.
TGTATTGAGTATTTTAATCAATATTGCATATTTTAATTATTTCATTTAATTTTATATTTAATATATTGAATACTGAATATTTTACAGTTCATGTATTTTTTCGTATTTACCTTGTGTATTTCGTACAATTTCAAATTGCACATGCATGAAAATCCACAGTTTAATTATACTTAAGTTACACTTAAATAGTATATTACAAAATAATAATAGAAGGAAAAATATTTTTGAGTTTTGGCATTTATAGCATTTGCTACGAGAACTCTTCAATTATGTTTACTTAACAACAAAGGATCTCCGATGTATCATCAGTAATGACATTATTTTTATTAAAATGGTGGTAGTATGCTATTTCTCTGATATTAATAGGATCAAAACATGTGTATGTATGGTTGCCTCTTACAGTGTTAATATTTTGTCAAATTTGAGGTAGTAAAACAGTGCACGCTTTAATGTGCGTCAGGACTGAAGGGGTTCAGCGATTTCTTGGGAGCGCGTTGGAGATTTCCTTCGATTTATTAGGTTTCCCCGTGCAACCATCGTGTCGACATCGAGATTATTTCTGTTCGTGCGATGGAGATTCGAATTTATCGGCTTGTCGCCGAACGGTCTATCCGTTCCGTAGGTAAGCAACAGGTTTGTTAATCGTAGAAGACGATAGTCTAGACGCTGTGATGGCGAACGTACAATATTTAGCGCATTTGGAATTCATTCGGTGATTATTCATTTGATAATGAGACACTGAATAATAAATTAACTCTTTTGTGGTTGAATACCGCCGTAATGGCCACTTCAAGCTTTGATATTTGGAATTGAAAGTTTTGAATGAATAATTTAATTATTCAGATAACAAGAGATTGATACATGGTGTTTTTCGTTTCTGTTACTTAAGGCATCGATGAATAATTTAGTTTCTTCTGGAAAAAGCTTTATTTAAAGTTAGAAGAATCTCATTCACAAAGAGCTAACTCTTCGGTTACTGAGAAGTGTAACATTCAAAGCAATATTTCATTAAATTTCTTATAAATTTATAAATCTGATGAAGATTATTATTGATTTCTTTTAAGTTTATTGTATGAAGAGATGATTTATATTAGATAGATATATAAACAACAAAATCTAATCCTATTTCAAGTATAGGAAACGAAGTGTCAATTTTTAAATGAAATTTAGGCGAAATTTTCATATATTTATGAAATTCAATAATGTTTAAAAAATATTATTTACATTAAATATCTGTTACCTATATTTTATCGAATATCCATGTATGATTTTAAAATCCACTTACGATTCTTTGGTAGACAAGCGACAAAGTTGATGTTTTATTATTTACAACGTAGAAGGCAGTAGTATAAACCAGGACGGCGACCATTAATCATTCGGCACGCTGGTCCGCACTCAACGAAAGTGTTGCTGTCTATTAGAATCGTCGAAAAGCAAATGGGACAGTACTTGAAACGCTCGAACAAATTGAGAAAAATGGAAGTTGTTCGAGCATTCGAATTTTACAGGATTGATTTGTTTGAATAAGTGAGATTGTTTACAATTAATTGCCTGTCACCTACGTGATTTAGATGTTGTACACACATGTGCGTCGTACAAATAAATTCATTTAAAGTGTACACGCGTTCGAATGGTTTAAAAGTATTCGGTGAAATTTGTTTTCTATATTTTACAAGATTCTATAATGTAATAGGTTCACCGGCATGATCTTGGTAATTGTTTCTAAATAGGGCACCTATGAACATGGGAGTATCGATTAGACGAAAATACGATTCTTGATAATGATTGAGAGCGTTCGTGTCGAACAATTTAACATCAAAACAATTTTGTTAACAACTTCTCAGAGACACATCTGTTACCTTTTTAACAATTGCAAAATGAAGAATGGGCCATTTTCACCCGTCTGGTAGTTCTATTGTTAATTTTAAACTTTTCTATTAGCGACTAATATTAGATTAAAATAAAGATTCGTGTTTCAGTCATTTTCAATAACTCTTTATTGTTCATGAATCCTTGTCTAGATTTAGATAAATATTACTTTACAGTTATGACGTTTGTTAAAAAGTTTTATTATTTTTACTAGGTTTAATTAGTAGAAATTCTCTACTTTCGTATCAGAGCATGTTTATACAATTTATATAATTTATACAAATGTGTTTTATAACAATAATTAAAACTAGTAACAAATAATGTAGTACTGTAATAATATAATACATGAAAGTTTATTTATAATGATAAATTATAAATAATAAATAATTATAACATAAGTTTATACATAATAATACAAATAATATAGTAATGAAGTAGAATTATAATCAACGAAATCTAAAAGCGTTTCGTGTAAGTTAGTTTCGTGTTATATTTCGTGAAGCATTCGACAAACTTTCGCATTGATTCAATGCAAATACAAGAGCTGCGAGTTCGGGTATTTCGACGATAGAAATGAAAATTATTACGGATCACGTGAGCAATTTAAAACACGCATAAAACGAAGCGTGTGAAATATTATTAATGATAAATTCTGCGAATTTAATTTCACAAGAATTTAATACAAGTTAAAAGAAAAACTACGAGTTTTCATATTTAGATAACAGAAATGGAAATTACTATGCTTAAAAATTACATGGACAATTTAATAGAGAATAATAAAGTACAGTATTCAAATATTATTAATTAGAAATTATGCAAACTTAGATTTTGACACTGTTTTTCGAAGACTCGAATGAAGGCGTAGCTTTATGGATAGGGATTTTAATTACTTCGAAATGATCTGAAACATTCTCCGCAGAAGCTTGAACGGTTTCGATTACATTTCTTCTCTAGCGCTGGTACTACATCAATGCAGTGCGGTTAAATTGAATCGGAACATATCGATCTTTATATTCGCGTCAAAAAATTCAATTACACTAATATAATTTAATGAAGTAATGGCTACGATTATCAATTTAGTTTACGATCGGTGTCGGATTTTGTAGCACATACCGAATCTTTAAATGCCAGAACAAAGTGCCACGGTAAAAACGAGACGAAACAATTACCGTGATCTATATGTATATATTTGACAGCGAGTAATTATAAAGTATTATTAATGCGAGTAGTTATAACGTATTCTTGACTTCCAAACAATATCAAATTTACTGACAATTCAATGAAGATATTACGGGACTAAAATCTAATGAAGGAAGTTTGTCAGATGTTAAATTAATCTTGAAACAACAGTAATTAGAAGTTATAAAACTTGACCTACGAAATAATTAGATAAACTCCTCTGAAAATAGATAGAAATAACATTTTCGTATTATGATTTCTATTAACGTCCTAAGTCTCCTTTGATTAGTTTATTAAACTAGTAAAGTGGTAGAGTATAATATGAATACTTCTTTCGACATTCGATTTGACATTCAATGTTCAATAAAGTAATTCTTATAATCTGTCCCTAAGATTGCGTTATTTTCGTTTAGAATCTCACCATATTCTTTACATAAATGAATACTATGCATTCTCTAAAGAATCCAATCATCCATCCGTCCATCCATCGTTATAAAAATTTACCAAGACCATTTGACACGACGATCATCTAGAAAATATTGAAAAAACCCACAAAATTGCCTTAGCATCGTTTCAAAACTGGTTTATCGTTCGCCAGACCCCTGACATTCATTGATTTATCGATTCGCCATTTCCCTCGGTGGAATTGTTCAATGAAAGCCCAGTGCAATGTAAGCTTCTCCAGCATACCTATGAAAGGCACAATAGCTGAAGTTTGCATTTCTGAAACACCTTGTACACGAGACACCGGTGGCGGTTTGTTAGCGGTGTTAGATATGCAGCCCGATTCAACGGAAACCACTACACACGTGTAGACCCGATTTTCCACCTAATCGTGAGTGTGTTCGAAGTCATAGCGGCAGCAGGCTGCAAAGCACCAGGACAAATAGTAGTTCCAGCTGGCGACCTCTCTGCATAATGCATACCATCGTCGTCTTGTTCATCGTCGTCGCTGCACTGGTTCGAGCCGGCGGTGTCCTACTCCTTCGTTAGCCTTTTATCTTACCTGGTACCTTCTTTCCTCCCTCCTCCAACCCTCCCGCCCTCGTACCCTATCTCTCCCTAGTAGGCGGCGTGGTTCAGCTATGCAAGAAGTCGCGCGTGTAGAAGTTCTCCGCGAAAAAGAACAAAGACACTTCTGCTCCTACTTGCCGGCGACCTCTCCCTTGTTAAGAACTAGAAAGATTTAAGAAATGCCTGCATTTTTAACGGGACCACGCGCGAAACTTCTTCGCGCCTGCGGAAATAAATTCTGATCAGATTACTTGAACAGCTCCGTGGATTGCTATCGTGAAAGCGGAATAACTGACACTTGCCTGTGCGATAGAGGGTAGTCTACATGAGTTTTATATTTTCGATTGGTGTGTTGAGCCTTGATAACATTTGAGTGAATGTTAAGGAATTTGAATTCGTTCGGTTTCCAAAGTTTCAGGGCTAAAATACGTGAGTAACATGAGGAGGTACCTGTAGATACTCCCCAGATCTTGCATATCTAGTAGATCCTAAGACCCACGCAGACCCCTAAGCCCACGAACCCTTCAAAATTACTCTGATCCCTAGAAGGAATATGGATTCTAGGAGGTATAAGGAGATTCTGGAGGATTTGGAGGATTTGGTCTTATTTATGCGAACCTACAGCTCATCGATTAGTTTATTAAAAGTGCTAAATTACATGCTTCGTTAATAAAAATTATTGAAAAGTAGAGTCTGAAATCCTTGAATACTATACAGTGAGAAAGATCAGTTTCTACCGTGTAGCGAGGGTGACTTACTTTTGACATTTATATTTTTGATGATTAGGAGTTTCGTGAACCTGAGAGGTTTAGCAATTTAACGAATGAAAGAAACCGAACATGCTTTAGAGATTTCATGTGGTATAAATGGTTAACTGGTTAATTGTTGGTGACCTTGTGGATATAGTAGGTTTGTGGTTTTAAGAGGTCTCAGGTATTACGAGGATTTCCTGAATTAGGTTTAAGTTAGGGGATCTGGAGAGTACAGGATATTTTGAGGATTTAGTGAATGTGGAGGAGATCTTGTGAATCTCGAAAGTCTGACAATTAGATGCTTTAACGATCTCATGAATTACATGAATTCTCCAAGTCCCAGACACCCAAGACATTTTAAAGATCCGGTGCATCTAATGCAGAAGAACCTCCATGATTTAGTGAATACACAGTGAATCTTTGAAAGTTTCGAAGCTCTGAAGGATCTTAAATCGTAAATGTATAGTGTCTGTGGGATTTAGGAAGTGCTGAGAATTTAATTGCTATGGTGGATCTTAAAGAATCTTAAGCATATCATATCTCTGATGATTTGAAAAGACTGAAATGTTTTGTACCATGGGTAATAAAGGTTTCAATAAACGATTAATGGTGACAAATAATTTAAGCTGACATTAAAGAATATGTAGTATGTCTAATTGATTGACGTATTATTGTTAACAATTCGTTATTATCTCTTTTCCAGGTATGACGATCGGAGCGGCGATGACGAGGATCGAAAGCTACCGCTGATTCGTAAGATACCCTGCAGGGCCACTCGCTTCCAAAATGAGCACATCGCTGCGAATTTTGGCGCTGATCAGCTTAGCCGCGCAGAACGTGGCTTGGCCACAAGATCCCGTTCCTAGGCTGCACGTCAAACATCGTGAGTAACGTTTTTCTAATTACAAACACTATAACATTCACTTGCAATACCGTGTATATCAGAAAGAAATAATCTCCATAAGGAAGATGGTACATGTGACAAAACGTTATTATAAATTTCTTGTCAGTATCGTGTCGAGAAATCAACTTTAATTAGATAGAAAAACTATGAACAGTGTTTATGTACATAATTTCTTACATAGTTATGTTCTTATACGATTACTACTCTTCTTGAGTTTAGATGAGACAAATAAAAGATAACATTTTATAAACGTAAACATCAAGTTAGATAAGATTAATTAATCCTGAATATAAAATCACTTCATCATCACCTACAAGATAATTTTCTTCTGAAATACACGGCACACAAAAACAACCAGACATTATTCGTGAAATCAAAGAATTAAATTGGAACAAAACAGTAGTCTGTTCGTTTGATTATTTCCGTAGGAACATATTTAGATAAATTTAAAAGAATCAAACACCGACATTCCATTTCATTTTCTACAAAATTCGTTACACAAGTTTTCTTTCCGTGACTTTTCTAAGAACGATTACACGCGAACACTGAGAATACGCAGCAGTTATGTTCCAAATTCATATATACGATTCTGTCCAGAAAGAACATCTGCGCATGGACACAGTAACAGACACAAATAACGATAACACAGATAACATAGCGTATAACAGATATACAAATAATTCATACGCATAGATTAAAAAAGGCAACCAGGACGACGGAATAACGCTCGTTATTCTTCGGTTTCTCTGTAATTCAATCAACTTCTTCAAATGTTTGTAAACCATATTTCCACGCGTTTACGGGGCGAGCACTGCATTAAACACGAGGAATTATAATGTATTTTTAAAACGTACGAACCGTACGACTAACATCGATGTATCCCGGTTCTGCGGCAGTCATTTTCCCTGCAGAATAAACGTCACTGCGACGGCGGACGTTCCGTACGCCACGACATTAACATTTTCAATATTTATTAAGCGGTTTCTCTTCGAGAATAATACTCGACATGATACTGCTCGTCTCGCGTCTCATTGTTCTTCTATCGGACTCGCGAAATCGAGCCAGAAAACAAAGGTGAATGCACTCGCGATGACTTTAAACGGTAATTTGTCTCGCGCGACGAAAAGTACTATATACTATTCACGTTAGTTCCATCGGCATTAGACTTAACCCTTTGCGGAGGAAGATTCTTTGAAATGTAGCAAACCTTCAACAGATGAAGCTAAATTGTATATCAATAGTATAATTGATAGGACAAAAGGAAACTGCGTGCTGTTCTCTTGCTATTCGAGCAATTAAATCATTTATTTGTGATTTAATCTTCGGAATATGAAAATTTCATCTCGCCGGAATGTCGACATTCGTTCGCAAAGGGTTAAAAGTGGTCACGAGCAAGGTGAATCAACCGCACGCTCCACCTCGGCACACGGCTCGGCCAATAAGGACGTGCCGTAATTGCCATAATTACCGTATCTTGCGCCGTGAGTGGACGGCTCCCCTTGCCTCTGTGCACTTTTAAGTCTAAGACCGATGAGTTCCATCTACTGGAACTAGTACTAGTTCAGTATAGTGCCTTATTGACGTGAACCCAGCCAGCCTAACTGTACTTATTACACACTTCTCACGTTAGCTCCATCAACCACGAAGTTAAAAGTGCATAGGGGAAAGGGGACTCTCCCATTCACGATATTCGTGCCTTGACCTTGGACGCATGGTCATTATTGGCGCACGGTAGTAACAAAGGGCAGAAGTTAGACCAAATGTGACGAAGTGAACTATAGAGAATTTTCTTTTCTATAGTTACGTCTCACTACGTTATATTCGATCTCGCTTCCGTCCTCTGTTATCGCTGCGCACCAATGATAACTATGCGTCGAAAACCAAGGCCCGAATATCATGAGTGGAAAAGTCCCCTTGCTTCCCTGACTTCTCCCGTAGAAGAATGGCCGCCAACGCTTCTCTCCCGGACAGTATATAGTGGCGGTTGCGCTGTAAAAGCTTCCGCTCGCAAGATGAAAGGGATCAAAGAAAATTTCGGCGAACGCGTTTCTGTCCCTGCTTAACGATAATGCGTCGGTGAATTCGATTCACGTCTGCTTTCGCGCGCGAGAATTTAATAAAACGAAACCGAGCCGGCCGCGGCCAGCCTATTTTATAGGCGTATCGAACTACCATATTGGCTCTAGCCGACGTTTTAGGGTATATGCGGCCATTAAATTAAGATTAATAAAGTTAGCTGATCGCGAGCTGGCGGCTGCATTTTACGCGACCGCGGTCCGCTATTCATTCACCGTGATTAACTTCGATACTTGGGTGTGACACTGTCCAATATTCGCACGCCGTCTACATTGGTCTATGCAGAATCGATTATCCGGCTTTCCTTGCAGTTTGCCCGGTGCTGTTTCGCTTCGTAGATTTCACTTTTGCCACGCTGAGAAATTAAAACTGGCTGTGGACTTGTGTCTGGAATTGGCTGATTGTATTTACGATTTCGATACCGGTGGTATGTATGATGAAATAGGAAACGATAGTAAATGCTTATCAGTTTACGATTTTGGATATCTTTGTTTGGATGGGTGGATTTCGACTTTATTGGTAATCATAGCTGGACAAATTGTAAAGTGCATTGGAGATGTTAAAGGAAAATTGATAATGATTTGGAATAGAGTTTGCGACAGTGTCGAATCGATGTGGTTCAACGAAAGTTGGGGTATTATTTTAGTTTTGACATTCGGTGAAAGGTTTCAACTGTTCGATGCGAAGTTATTGTGTTTTATATTTGTGGTTTTCAGTTTGTAAGTTAACTGATCGTAATTGGGGAATCTGTGAAAATAATAGAGTGTAATAATTATTTAATTTCGATGGGTAACAAGAAGGATGATAGAATATGAGGAAGCAATACATTATGCGTGGGATTTTATTAGCTACTGCTATGTATCTAATGAGCGGAAGTAACAGTTTTAATAGTTTTAACATTTTTAACGTGTAATTTCCCTGGCAGTAAGTTTCGTAACTAAAGGTTCATTAACGGCATAGAAATCCCTCTTTTATTTCTTTCTATTAATAAGTGTAACTCACGTCAACGTCTGAAGTTACGTGTACCGTTTATTTGCTCTTTATTTATTGATTTTAGTTTGAATTTAAGAATTTATAAACTAAAAATTGAATATCTCAAACTATCCTAACTTAATTTCCAACAGTATCAAAACTATAACGCACGCTAATATGATAAAGTTCGAACAATCGCGAACATTTTGGTTATCTACGCAAAGGGAATGAAATGCATATGTAACCTTTTGATCAATTTACTCAGTGCACTTTGAATAAAGACAAAGGCGTAATTACAGAGGATTCATTACTGTTTCAGTAGCATTAATCTTAAACACCAGCTTCACTTTAGTGTACAAAAGCCAGTAGTTTTACATATGTAAATACTAATGTATCTTAGGTTACTCATCCGTATCAGCTTCCTAGGTCTGAAATATTACTGATTTTTTACTATAGAATGACTACGAACGTTACTTAATCTATAATTTCATACTTAAATCATTAAAATTATATACCTATATACCAAATACGATTACGAAGTTACCAATAAATATAATAAAAATTCATAAAACATATAGCGATCGGAACAAAATGAAATCTTACAAATAAATCGATTCGCAAGACCATAAAGGATTAAAAATAGAGCAACCCATCTAAAACTCCGATCCAATGAACGAATCGCAATCTGTCCGCAAGGACAGTTCGACTGAGAAGTCAGTTTACCAAATTCCCGACTTTACTTGCCGAGAAAGTAGTAACGCGACTTCAATCTCGCGCCCGTACGCCATCCGCAACGTCAAACTGCGCGAAGTAAAATGAATTCCGACAATTAATGGCTGCGTTTCCTATATCCCCAGCTCCCATTGAATTCATTCCACTTCATTACTGCGATGCGCGACAGATTATCGAGAACAATACGGCACATTTCACGGGAAGTTTGATAAGAAAAGGTCTGGGGCCGGGATTCCTTTGATTCATTCCTCTCCTTTGTCCCAGCGGCGGCCCTCTTTCACCACGGACCTGCAGTCTAATCTCACGGTGTACGGAGGAGGGAAAATACTACATAGATAACGATAACCGGTTAGAATTGGTAGGGTAAAACCTCCCCGGTTGCACGACACGGGACCGAAATCGCGTGCGAAACTCGAGGTACCGTGCGTTGATGAAGCGTTGGCACAGAGGCAAGTCGCATAGACTTCTTAGCCAGTGAACCTGTCTTTAGAGGCTCATCTTATATTTATTGACAGAGGGATGTGAATGAAACAATCTTTCATCTCTTACAAGGGAATTTGTTCAACCAGCACACGCCGATTTTGATGAAATTTATGCGAGACATAGTTCTTAAGAAAATATTTGATACGTATTTTTTGTTATCGGACAAAATCCATTTTAAGGGATGAAAACACCCCGCAAATCTAAATCTAAATCTAAATTGTGCATTTCGAGGCGAACAATTTAAAAAGAAATTTCTTTTCTAGACCACTTGGTTTTAGAGATATTGTAAACAATACACTTTTAATCTTCAATTTTTAGTTTTAAAATAAGATGCGTTGGTTAAAGAGGTTCCTCCGGTAGATCTAAACTTAATTTTCTTAAAACGTGAAACGTGAACCACTAGCTCCTTTGTGTAGCAGTATCCTTTAACACGTTTATGCTGGAGGATACGACTGTTGGCTTGCAGTTCGATATCATATTTGGCGTGTACCATTAATGGTTCACATTTTGATGTCGTATCAGATGGCGTGTGCTTCAAATATGTTGCTTGTTAACAGTAAAACTATCGAGCAGTTAAATTGACTTTGAAATTCTTGTATAGAAAACCTAAGACTACATCTATTGGCATTTTAATTGATTTACAATTCAGTTTGTTTATTGTTAAAACAATTTGTCTAATGATTTCTCAAAGAAGCACCTTATCTTTTTCATAATGGCAAAAAGAAGAAATCAGGAATAGGTCATTTTGACCTGTCTGGTGGTTTTAATGTTAAACTGATTTAGTGCATAGAAAAAATTGCCATGTATAGCTGAAGATTAATTTACTTATTGATCATTTCAATATATTTTCAAAAAAATTTTTAATTTCACTATCAGATGAGGAAAAACGTGAATACAGCGCCGACGTACTAAGTGAAATTGCCCGGACGCATGGAAATGTCTGCATAATCGTTGGCTGTTGAGACAGAACAGTAGGACAACTCCGCGGAAGCCGATGCCAGCGACATATATGAAGAATATTGGCAAACGGCGCCGTCGTTAAGGGTTTATTATGTGCCACCGTTTCGGCAAATAGCATATTAGAGCCAAAAATGCGCGTGAGAATGGACCTCTTTCCACTTTAACGAATCAAATTTCCATTCCTTCCGAGTAAACACCTTCTTTCGTCAACATGCCATACTCTCTTTTTTCGGATATATCTATAAATCTAGAAATCTATAGTGAGGTTTACGCAATAACCATCACGATTCTCATCGCGAGTTGCCAAAAATTTTTGAAGCTCTTAGTAGAAATTGTCGGAACGCAACGAACAAGAATCCGTTGCAATGAGTAACGTTCGACGAAATTGCAGAAAAGCTGCTGTCTCTCAGATTTTAATGATTTTTAAATATACTGTAGAAATAAATATTTTGGGTACGTATAATCGGCAGTCAAGCTTAATATCGGAGATGTATTAATATTAGTATTACTATTAGTTCCATTAGTCATAGTAAGATCAATTACATTAATCATGTCAGCAAACACAGAATTTAATATATTGCTCCAAAAGTTTTTTATGAATATTTCTAAAACGAAACTCATTGGCCGCTCTAGTTGTATGTAAATAAAAGAAAAGGTTGCTCAGGATGTTGATTCCTACATATTTAAAAGTTATAAACCTTTTTCTTGCATGTGTCGGCAAATAACCGGCCAAGCCTTATCTATCATTCAGAACAAGCTTCTATCAGTTACCGAAATTCTTAGGCACATCACTTCTGTTTAAAGATTTGTCTATACATTCGTAATTTTAACGTTTGCACTCGAGGACTCCGGAGCAGTCATTTAAAATTTGTCATTACAAACCGTAAAATTTAAATATATTATTAAATATATTATAACATTTATATCTGTAATCGATAAAAGACAGTAAAACACATCTTTGATTTTTCTTTTCATGCGCGTATCATTTATTTATATATGCTTTTTCTATTAAAATTATTTAGAGTTGCTGCTAATGTCAGTGAGAAAAAGGTTCGAGTGCATAGAGTTAATATAAAAATTGCCGTACCGTCCACAAAGGGCTAACATCAAGGATGAAATAGGATTTTTCCAATTGTACCCAAGGTTCTACTGTAGCAAACGAAATTCACGCGTGTCTGGTAGCCGATTTTCCCGCGTTACCGTCTTCGCCGCGGTGCCGTTAGACCCGCCGGTCTCTCTGGACCCGTTATTCGCCCGCTACGAGGGAACAATAACATGTTCCACGGGAATTCACCGATAAGAAAAAAGTCGGTTCGTTTCTGCGGACCCTTTCACGCGGGAAATTTAATTTCCTTCGCGCTAGATAAAGAGCTGCGAGGAAAACGCGCTGGCCAGGTTCTTCCTGCGCGCGCGCCTTGGGGATCCCGAATAGAACGGTCTGGGAACGGGAGTGTTGTACTGTGAATTCAAAGTGTTTGGGCGAGCTCCGGCTTCAGAAAATTGAAAGACAGTTATTTTTGTCCCTTTGCTTGGCGAATTGAGCTTGCAACTCCGCGATTTTCAACTTTTCTCGTGTTAGGGTATCTACAGATACACTAAGTACTTAGAAAAATACTGCTGCAGGTTTTATTGTTGTTATATTTTACTTTCGAATGTTTTGTCAAGTATGATGATAAATTCTTAACGTAACTATTTGCAATGTTTTAAAGGCACTTTAATACTAACCGTACTGGGACTTTGTATATTATTCTTGTCATCATCGGTCAAATAACTGGCTACAAAAGAACGAAAAATAAGTTAATTGGAAAACATAGTTAATCGGACAATATAAGAGTTGGTATGAAGTTATATGAAGAAGTTAGTATTAAATGTACACATTGAATTGTTAAAAGTCTTGCATAAATTGTAGATAGTTACTATGATTGTTTATTACAGTATTGATACTTTTGTTTGCACACTGGTTTACAGATTCCTTCATAGTTTTTTGACGTGTTTCCTGTTGAAAAGCACAAGTAATATGCAAACTTCATTTGAAAAAGAGGAAAAAGAAAGAAAACATGTAATGGTTTAAGAAGGATTATTCAGTAATTAATGCATGTTGTAACCATCCTGCCTTTGAAACCGGCTCAATCTGTGTTGTAATATTCTTTTGATGTTTGCCTATGTTATTTTATTTCTCTATAAATCATTAAGATTTTTATTATCGCTATTTCAGTCTACCACTAATCTTCTTAATACGTGCAATAAATGATGGAGTTGAAATCAGAGATTTGTTGCGTGTTATTAATATGTTTTTTACTTTAATTATAACTTTCTTACTTTCGAAATATATTTGAGATTTTTGTGTTGTTAGAAAATTCTATTACTAGTGTTAGTTTCTTGTTTTTGTATATTGTACACTTTAATTCCGTCCCAGGATATTAACATTATTCTTAACTGCCTTATTGTTGCAAATTTAAGAGTACTACTGACATGACTGTTTTGTAATTCTTATTTTACTCACTTTCAAATCCATTTATTGTCGTCTGATCCGCAGTTTTTAGTTCCAGTAGATAAGGTTACGTTTGCCTAAATGTTCTCATTGCAATTTTTGTATTCTTTTACGAATCCTAAGCGCACTGCTATTTGTCTTGCTGCGGATAACGATTTCTTTACGGTGCTCCGAGCTTTTATTCCAACTTTTCTTAAATCCCACCGAAACATTTTTGACCTGACATTTAAACAATAACAGCTATTACTGTTTTCTATATTTTGAACTGAATTTTAGTTTTTTTCAAATCACATGCTTCGTATAATTTTGTCGTATTGTTGTTTCTAACAATTCCTTTTTAAATATTGATATTTAATTTAGTATTTAATATTAAATACAGATTTCGGCAGTAGTGAACAAAAATATCGCTATCTATATGTTAATAAGTATTGAAAGCAACATATTAATAAAAAAATGTATTAATCATTGTCACTTCAAATATCTGGAATGAACTTATTGTGCTAAAAATGGGAGTTTTATCAATTTCAAAATTAAGAATTCGTGTCATCAATCATTGTCAGTTATCTGCATCAAAACAAACTCTTGTATATACATTTTTGAAATAAACTCCGTATTTGCTATAAGTTTGAAAAGAATCCCTTACAACGTTCTATATAGTCTACTTTGTAGATCTAAGTACATTCGCCCACAACATCCCAGAGATGTAACTGAATTCCTCGCAAAGTGCACTATCCTTCAACGTCTGAAGATGCCAATACACTAGCAAGGAACTTGCAACATCTCCTCTGATATCAACTTGCAGGAATGTAATAATAATTATTATTAATATTACTCACAACAGTATCTATCCAACCTATATATGATATATTTTCTCAAATCCAAAATTTTGTTCACAAATTTTATTTCATTTTCTTGCAACAAGTACATGTAGTATATACCAATATCTCCAATAAAATGTTTATGTATGGTATCTTATTCTTTTTTTTTTACTTTTATGATTCCACATTATTATTTTTATCATATCATTTACACACGTCATGAGAATTGCTGTCGAAAAAAAAATGTCACAAGTTTCATCCTAGCGCATGTGCACCTTTCAAACAGAAGGCTATTATGTCTCCAACAAGGGTGCTAACAAAAGTAATTGCTCAATCTTCATTTCTTCCCATCATTACCGATACTCATGTGTCATTCGCAACCAGTCGAATAACTGGGAACAAACGAAAGATAAACAATCTGATAAATCGTTCTCAATGAAAACAGAAACCGAATAAAGACAAAAATGGAAAGACTGATTAATCGAATAACATAATAATTGATATCGAAAGAAAACGCAGTATTCATCGTCCAATTTAAAAACCAGTCATTTGGCCACTTCACAGTACAGTTAATGTTAATCAATCAATACTAAAAAAGAAACACCCATCTAAAGACTGATCTTGCTTATCCACGATCCTGCTAGCAATCTTTAGTAACATAATACATTTCGAATGTTCAAACCGCAAGTAAATTTTGCTCAGAAATTTCCCTAGCTGAACGAATACGAGAATCCATCGGCGGAACTTAATCCGTGAGACTGAGCGACGGAAAAAACGAAAGACCGCGACGCGTAAGGGTGGAAGAGGGTGAGCCGGCTGTTCGGGAATAGTCGATGACGTATATGCGCGTCGTTTTCGTCGACCCCCGGCCTCATTGTCGGCCGTGTTCCGTCGATTCAAAGGCATTTCCGCGCAACGTGAATACCCTTTCGACCGCACCTGTGGATTTGGCCGTCGTCGTTTTGTCGCGCAGGTGCCGCCGTTAAGCACAACACGACGTGCAGCGCGCCTGGTAGACGCCTCGGTCGGTACGCTCTCACCCTCCCCGGCGCGGAGGGACGAGGATAAATGTCGATGGTCTGGGGTGAAAAAGGGAGCAGAAGTAAAGAGGGATGGAAAAAAAGCGAGCGAGCGAGCGAACAGGTTCCTAGGAAAGAACGAAGATAAATTAGACGATAGTGGATAGAGATTTCTATTATTGGTAACCGGTTTTCTGTGTATACCCTCCGCGATGCAAAGCGAGGGAATTTTGGAGTTATGAACATTTGCGCTGATGAGTAATTAACGCGAGGAATTTTTGTTTGTCCTGTTTTACGCAGAGGTGTAGA
Source organism: Nomia melanderi (assembly GCF_051020985.1). Classification (NCBI taxonomy): domain Eukaryota; kingdom Metazoa; phylum Arthropoda; class Insecta; order Hymenoptera; family Halictidae; genus Nomia; species Nomia melanderi. The sequence continues at coordinate 9,838,106 of NC_135004.1, read as the reverse complement.
GTAGGCTGAGGTGAATCGGATTGAAGAATTCAGTTCACATTTGTTGTATAAATTATGTTTCTCCTTTGTTGTTTTTAGTTGCTAAAGGAAGATAAATAAATTCTTTTCCGTTTTTCGTTATTTACGCTCAAGCATTTTTAGTTTTTTCATGTCAAACAGACAACGAGCCGATTCTCCTCGGTCTACTTTGGGTTAATTTTGTTTGTTAACACGACTGCTATGAAAAACTTTAGCGTTTGATGTATCACTTATTCTTTTATAGCAATGATACTAAGAAACAGTTCACATTATATTTTCCTGGACATAAATAATCATCAAGGATATCATACAATATTTGTACAGTCGAGAATCGTAATGAAATAAAAAATTCTCAAAACTGGAACACAAGTTTTCCACTTTTAAAACTGATAGTTCCCCTCTTTTTAATCCAGCTTTCACTGAATACAGCATTCCACACCTGTATCAGTCTGTACATCTAATCCCGTTTTTATACGATTTCGATTCAGCACGAGTTAGTGAAAAATTCATTTCCTTCTTTTACAATTCAGCTTGATTTACCACAATCACCTAAATTCTACCACGAACTTTCATATGTGTTATTATAGTATTATTTCACTGATGTCTTATGTCCAGAACCAATCTCAATTTTCCCGAAGATACAGAACATTCTTCTATCCAAATTATTTCTACACGGAATCGAGTATACTCAGCGAAAAGAAAAATTCCTCGACTTCCCCGCGGCAACTGATAAAACTTAATTTTCCAAGGAACACGGTGGCGCTTACTTCACAACGACTCCCAGCGTCTAATTCCTCCCACTTTTGACCCAGACCCGAGGAGGGGATGAGAGTCATACCCAAAGAATAAACCGAAAGCAATAAAAAAAGGGGGAACAGGACAGCTCGAAGCTAAAGGACTCGGTCGAGGACGGAGAGAAAAAAAACTCCGGCTCGAAGTTGGTGAAAATGAAGTCGAAAGAGGGATGAAGATAAGAGGGCGGTGGAACAATACTGGCCGATCGCGATCCCGGGTTTAGCGGCGAGGGGTTGAGCGGAGGAGGGTCCGGCATTCAGCGGGTTTAACGACCTTTCGAAATCCGTGGGTGAATCTGCGTCGGAGCTTTTGACACGGATCAAATATTGGCGTGTGTCGTGTCCATCGACGCGACCGCCGCGTTGGTCCGCTTTGGTAAATCCTATTGAGTATTCAATTACGCCGAGAATGGTAGGGTACATCCGTAGTTGGCCTGCTCTAGCACGGTTCAGATGAAATTGGACGGTCGTGTGGCTCGCACTGCTGACGGCACGCGATCATGCGTTCCGCCCGTGCTTTTCGATGCTTCCGACCAATTGTGTACATATTATGGAAATAAGCGCGGGGAACCCCGTGACAGGCCCTGTTACAGGACGGATGGATTTTAGGAAAAAGGATACCGCGGCAAAGGATGTCGGTAAATGGAATTAACCACTTGCGCTGGAAATGAATCTAGAGATTTGACGAAGTCTCGCGCGATGAATTTTGTTTTTACCTATTTCACGCAGATCTGGACATTAATTTCGTCTGTTAATCATTTTGTATAGAGTGATACATTTCGAAACAATCTAATGCGCGTAATGCAACAAGATTATCAATGTGTAAAAGACATTGTTGACCATTTTGAAACAGAAACCACTCGACGTGCGTCGCACGTCTTGCGACAGAAATAGGCAATATTGAAGGGAAATTATGAATAATTGTGATGTTAGTAATCGCGCACGGCTTTCGTTTGTTAACCAGTTAAGTGCGTTCGAGAAATATACGAGTCATCTTAACCCTTTTAGTGTCGGACGACGATATATCGTCGTTCGCAACACTTGCGAAAAGTGCCAGCGACGATATATCGTTGCGCATGCAATAGCGCCTTACTATTCGCATTGCGGGAGAACTCTGTCTCAAAATAAATTTATAAAACGTTATAAATGGTTTAATTTCATTGCAAGAATTTTTTTTTAATTATGTAAATATCATTTTCAGTTTGGTTTTTATGAGCTTTTTCCCAAACCTTAGTAAATTCGTCCGGTTATCTTCGCACAGGCACCCGTTTTTCGCCCGGCACTAAAAGGGTTAAAAGTCAATATAATATTAATTCTTTCAACGATGAATTGTTTCTTTTTTCAGATAAACGTGTAGTTCTTCGTTTTGCTTGAATTTTTCGTTAGAATATATTACGGATGCATTTGAGCTGCGTTTGACTAGTATACGGTTCATTGTTCGATTTTATTGCACAATGAAGGACTTTTGAAATTAAATTCCACAGTTAACAGGTTAAATTGCGCAGTGAACTGGGTCGTTTTAGTGACTGCGTCTGAGGAAAATGAGAGACCGCCGATATATTGAACACCTTGCCCGGAGAACTTTGTCTTTAACTATTTTACGAAGATATGTACACTAAGTTTGTTTAGTAATCATTTTGCGTATGGCGATAGGTTTCAAAGGTATTTAATATGGGTAATGTAACGAGGCTATTGATGTATGTAAGACGTCATTTGCAATTTTGGAACAAAAATATCTCGACTTGCATGGCACGCATTTCCAGTGCAAGAGGTTAATTCTTTGAACTCCTAAATATTAGGAAACAAGAAACTATGTAATAATACTTTAATGATTAAATTATTTGATTGCAACGGTTGTGTTTGGAAGTTAACTTTCGGTGTAGCTAATATGGGGATGTTCGTTTTCAAAGAGAGGAATGTACGTACATGCAATAAGTTCCGGAAGAAAATTATAGAACTTTGAATGCAGTAGTATTTTTACTTTTATGTTAATCTATATTACCAGAATTATAGTTATTGACTTTTTTACAATTCTTCTGTATGACGTTTATAGTAAAAAAAATTGGAAATCGGTTTATTCAATGTTTTAATGTTAAACGATTTGAAATACTTTTATATTTAGTAAATCAATTCTCAAATAATTATACTTTTTCAATTTACATCTGAACGGGAATGAAAATATAATAAGACGCGATATTCCAAGTTTCTTCTATAATGACCCTGCCAGTCACGGTAAAAGGTTTCGAACTTGTCAGAAAATGTTTTGCTTGTTTTAGTAAGCTATCAAATGTTTCAGTTTAATTAAGTTCAAGGGCACTCCCGATCCCCCGATCCGGTTAAACCCTTTCTAAATTGTGCAGCTTGAGAGAAACTATGAAGATGCAGACGAGCCAATAACAGCTAGATCAGATGAACTTTATATTGGAACCCAGCGTTTCTTGACTGGGTACAAAGCTTTTACTCTGCAGGGAAAGGATATTCCACAGTAGCAATAATGGGAATCGAGCGTAAACTGAATGCACTTTGAAGAAAGAATTGGCCCTCGAAATCGTGCGGGGTAAAATGAACATTTCATTCTCTTCGGATTCTTCGTGAAAATATAAACAAAAATATATGGAAAAAATATTTTCATTGCCTTTACCTTTAGCTGAACACTACTTTAATTTTAATCTAATTTTACATGGATGTTTCGTATTTTTCAATTTTGTACAAATTCTCTTGTGCCTTGAAAATTTAAAAAATAAAGCAACATTTCTAACAAAACAAGAACATGTATCCAACTTAAATTATAGATGTTTATTTTATAAATGTTATTTGAGAATATAAAATATATACACTGCGAGAATTAATTGATCAATAGTTAATGAATTAGTTATTGAAATACTATTGTATCAATCATTACTTACTGTCAAGGATCCACCTAACGAAACTATATTCCAAATTTTTCTCTTATCATCTCCCAAACAAACATTGTCTCTTTCATCGCAATTTTCTAACAGACTGCGTTTCCTCTAACAATAACGCGACCATCAACCCTTAAATTCTATATTCCCGGTTATCCTCGCGCAAGAGAGTTTCATTTTCCAAATTACATGCGACAATATTAGTAGAACGGTGGATACCTTCCGCCTTAACAGGAATCGAGCTGCAATTGTCCGAATCGGGAAGATTCTGTTTAACAATTTAATGGGAACTCGAAGCGAGCAGCCAGCGGAGTGTATCGGCACGTTCCCTGTATCCGCACGTACCCGTGTGTATACACGTTTCGCGCGCGAACGAATCGAGCGCGCCGTAATATGTCGGTATGTAGGTTAGCCATTGCGTCGCAACGACGGAAGCCGTACACTTGACTGGCTTTTGTCAAGAGTAAGCTCGTTAGGACTTAGAAGAACTTTGTTAAGCCCCGGGAACGCGCAGTCCTCAACGGTCCGCGCGAGTAGGAACGTGTTGCGACCGATGTACGCTTAGACCCCATTCACACCAGCGGTCAACGATACGGTCAAATCAAGCCGAATCATAGTCGGTCACGATTGTTGTCAGAGTATTATTATTATACTTTGAAAACATTGATTTCCATTAACTCCTACGATATCGTGCCAGATTCCTGACGAAAATTTGAAACCGAATTTGTGAAGTCTAAGTGTTATTTACTTTTTTAAGAATATCAATTATATATTACTTTTTGATTGTCAATTGTTAACCTTTGCTGTAAATGTAGACGTGGAATAAGCACTAAAAGTTATTCTTTTTCAAATTGTTAACAATGAAGTAGCTCTATCGATGATAGTTACGAAATAAATCATAAAGCAAGAGGTTAACCACGGTTTTTCACGATTTAGATCTTCAGGATTTTAGCCGGGAACTCAGTAATATGGATTTTTGTGAATCGATCGAATGTTACAAACACTCTTTGAAACATTCCTTTTCAAGCTTTCATTCGTGAATTTCGCGTGAAATTTTCTTCTTGGTTACCGGTCTAAGTTATACTAACACTAAACGTACCGACACTTCATATACATGGTGTTAATTTTAACTTAAATAGCTGAATTATTTCCGTTATTATTGAAAGTAATAGAAAATGACTAAATAGAGTGTACATGGTTTGAAGGCGTGCATCTGATAATGATAAAAAAATTTTGTGGAGGTCATTCTATTTAGTCATTTGTTTTTGCTTTCAATAACAGTGGTAATAATTTATGTGCTCGAGTTAAAATTAACATCTTGTATATCTACAGCAACCGTAACCAATCACGCAACTAGTTGTAAAATATAGGAAAACAAGTTAAACGATAAATATTTCTGATTGGAAACAGAAACGGAAGGAAAGATAAAAATTCAGAAACTAATCAATCGGACAATATAAGAATTTATATAAAGCTAAATGAACGAAGAAAAATGGAGAATTTTAAATCAAATTGTAAAACCAGTTATTTGAAAAGTTCACTATCATAGTTATTTTTCGATAACTTTTTAATTGCGTTATAGGGAGTCCTACTGTATGTATTGGTAAGAACTGATTCTTTTTCATCGTCGACTGTGAAATCTTTGACAAAATACTCAACTACTTAACTGCGTTTAACGAGTATACACGTCATCTTAAAGTTTGAAAAAATACTAACTCATTCAACGCTGAATTCTTTATTTTTTCAAATAGACATAGAACTCTTTTGTTTTGCTTTACTTTTTCATTAAAATGCATATAGCCTAAGTGCGTTCGCCCTGCGTTCGACGAATACACACTTCATTTTTTGATCGAATTGCGCGCAAAACGAGAGGTTTTTCAAACTAAATTCCACAGTCAACACATTGCGTACTGGTAACGAGAAATCTCGTTTCTAAAGACTCTTAGCTATATAACTTTGCTAATTACCACAGCATTTAAGGAAATATTAAATTTTATTAGAACTAATTGTCCATTTAAAATATATGACATAACAATATGAAACTTGAGCTTTTTTTATAGATAGTGATATAAATGGATCTCACTGAAAATCGGCACAATTCAATTTTCTGATAATTAGTCGTTACGCAATGTGTTAATAGGTTAATCGTGACTGTTCGTGATCTGACCGTATTGTTGACCGCTAGTGTGTATCAGGCCTAACATCGCTATGCACCGGGACTGCCGTAGTCCGTTTCGAATGGCCGCGATCAGGAACAACCGCCAAGCGGGTTCCGATCCGAGCGGCTTTGATCCTTCTGCCGCGGTCGCTGTACTATTCCACAATTCGACGGAACTTCGTTAAGTGGATTCGTCGGAAACTATCGAGCAGCGACCAAGAATTTTTACTACATACCGGAAGCCTGTGCTCATCCGAATTCCGCTGCGATATAGATTATTCGAGAGAAGATAATAAAAATCTGATTGCACATTGTCGAATACTTGCTGAATATTTCACTGCATCTATGTTATCGGTGGGATTCATCGGTTGTCTACGACTGACGTGATTGTCTTTCTCTGATCAACGAGATTAGAGTTCTTTGTCCTGATGGCTTCTTTCCTTGAACAGTGAAAGTCCCATTTTAATCCCTTGAGCGGAAACAACGAGTCTCGCCACGCTCTGTGCTAAACTTGATTTTGTTAATTATTTTATAAGTTTATCGTACTATAATATTTTTCTTATTTTCATAGATAAACTTCACTGGACCTTTGACACTTTCATTTTCTTTATGATTATTTTATCCACGAAATTGCTACAGAAATATATAGTGCAAGTAGAAACGTTTGAGTTGAAACAAATCGTACGGCAAACAGTTAATTAAGGTTATTATTATTACTGTACTTTATTCATTTTCTTTGAAATTGATACTAGTCGTATTAATATTTAATTACTTCGGTTTTTGAAATTTCAAGACAGTTCAAGGTTTTTTAGAATGTCGACAGAAGTTCAAAGCTGGGACTTCTTTTTGCGACTTAATGAGAAGGTTAATTGATATAATTATAGGATATAATTCAGTTTATTATAGATATTATTACATACATGTTTTTTAGATGTTCGGTGTAGTTCGTTTTTAGAATAAAACAATGCGCAGGAACGTTTATTTATCGTATTACTTGTAATTCGAATCCCTTTACTATTATCGACATTTTCTTCTGTGACAGTCTGTCTACAGTTGCGCTGGTCTTGACTAATTTACGCGGAAGAAAATTAATTTCCGACTCCGACAAGCTTTCAAAATTAATATATACGAGCCGGAGTCTGCACAGATGTTATATTCGCACGATGTTGCAAATTTGCGATGGTAATACGGTCATTAATCATTGATACGTTCATCAATGGAAACTTTATAGTGCCTCTAATCGGTGCCTGTCACTGGTCTAAAATGTAATTTCACTGACAGTTGTTTGAAATTATATACTAGCTGCGAGAGTTATTTACGTATCGAATTATATTTTAAATAATTAATAAAACTTTGCAAATAGATACAGAATCTCCTCAATACAATCTTTTTTAAGTAATCAACCTTCAAATTTGTTTCTAATTTAAATGTCATTATGAAACAGCTTACACACTCATAAACTCATTGAATTTCAACATTTCTTTTCTACACGTTTCGACTGAAATGTCCAAACACTTTTAGACAAAAATTAATTTCCCAATTTTACATTGAGACGAGAGATTTTTTCAAAATAAATCACTTTTATAAATTTGCATAGTCGTAAATACGCAATCTGTACCTTCGAAAATCAAGGATGCATTTGTATCTCTTTCACAAGGCACCAGTTGCAATCGTACAGCTGTACTACATACCTCGGCGAATAGAAAACGTATCAATCACTTACGGACACCCCATAGATATGTTTTAGTTACGTTTTTCTTTATTGGTGCACGTGAACCACGTCTAGAAACTTTTCTCGCCATTGTCTGTCGTTATTGATGCCATACCGTTCTAGCTCACGTTCCCTGAAAACAACTAACTCGATAAACATGTAACAGTTCCAACGTCGACTGTTTATAGCCGATACGTGGGACTTTATAAAACTTTGTTCCGGAGCAAAGAATCAATCCTGGAAAGATGTCCATCATATTTATTTACGGCGGCTATAAGCTGGTCCGTTGTAAACTTGTTCGCAAACTTTGCTCCTCGCGTGCAAGTATATGAAGTCTAAACCGGTATGACACAAGATCGACGCGAAACACGAACATGTTCTTATAGTCCAATATCATTTCGAGTAAAAATGCTTTGAATAACATTCCGAGCGTTATGCAATACACTCAATTCCGTTTTTACGGGACAGACACGTTAGGTGTAAACAAAATTCGCGTAAGAATATACAGTGAGTCACACGAATATTCGTACCTCCTGAACTGCCGAATTTAAATTGCTATTTGTTTACAACGAAAGTTTCACAGTTCTTATCGACAAGAATGTATGTTGGAGTCACGAAGCTTTGAAAATTAGATATACCTTATTGCAAAACTACATGTTAGTACAGCAAACATGTAATGTTACGTAAACAGAAAAGAAATTGATCTCACAAGCCTCATAATTTAGATCGTCCTCATGTCTGATTGTCTCAAAAGTATTAAAAAATGCATAAAAGATCCAAGCAAATATTAGTTATTAATACATCAATTGTATTTTTAATGCAACTTGTATAGGTACGAATACTTTTGTGAGACCAATTTTGTTCCGGTTTATGTAAAATTACATTTTTATTATACTGACATGTTGTTTTGCAAGAAAGTTCGTAATTCCAACCTATATCTCTGTTGATCGGAACTTTGAAACTTGTAAACAGATATCAATCGTTTAAATTCGGCAGTGTATTGTAACTGTAGAAAAACAGAGATTGGTTTCAGATCTATGAAATCAGTGAAATAATACAATAACCTATATGACAGTTCACGTTAGAGTTTATATGTTTCTGTTAAATCAAATAAAGCTCACGAAGAAAAGAAACTAAATTTAATTTTAATTTCTGCTCAATCAGAATCGTGTAAAAATAGCAAAGTTATTCGCGTTAAATTAGTATTCTTACAAACAGAATTGGGTGCCTTTTTATAAATGTAGCGCGTTGCTTCGTGAATTCTCTTGGATTCAGAATGGTGTTTCTATGTAGGGATTTCACGAACTACAGGATAGTTAGAAAAGTGTAATAATAAAGTGGGTGAAACAATTTCCTCTTAGAGCATCGATCTTATTCCACAGCATAATCCTTTTGAGGGTCGCGCAATTGGTTCAGTGATTTTGCTCAAGTTCTTCGTCACGCGTGAAAACTAGTTCTTGTCGACATTTGCAAAACAGTCGTAAACGCTGACAACGTACATCCCTGTCCACACGTCAAGTTTTTAAACTTCGGAACCAAGTTCAGAGAATATAGCGAATGAAGAACCAATTTGAAATTCAATTCGTCAAATTGCGAGGATTGATTCGAGAGATGGGGCGTTGATTCAATTGATTTGATTGATTTAGATAATTGCTGAACGTTCGCCACGCATAGGATTTAATGATAATTTCGGCAGACGTCCCATGATATATGATACGCTCTATTAGTGGTGTTACCTTGAATAGACATAAATGAATTTTGGTGTCATCTGAAATTTTATTTCTTAACGTGCAACGCGGAGAAGCTTCTTATTATTACTAGATCGTGGATTTTCTTCTACAAACAGTATGAGAAAATTTAATTTTGTTAATTAAAATAGTCTGTTTGATAATCCAGCGAAAACCTTTCGAACATCGCGCATAAAGAGAACACAGAAACAAAGTTTTCATTCGCAGTCCATATCAATTTTCTTATTAATCAAGAACAGATATAAAAAAACAATTTTTTCGATCAATTTCAATTGCACATCAAATTTCTTTATTTCCTCATGAATAATTAATAATGAACTAATTTCGTTGTTGCGAAAAAAGTCGCGAAGCAGAGTGTGCAAAGTGAAACAAAAGCTTGTTAACCGCTTGCCTTATGAATTAATTTCTAAAATTTAATTAAAACTATTGTTTTCAATTTATGCTTTTCAACACTTGAATGTACGAGAAATATATTGATAAGAAAGTCAAATCAATCGTAGTATGGAGAAGATTAAATCATCAGAGACACCCAAATCATTATCCTGAGTTAACTGGAATTAACCCTTTGCACTCGAGAGGCGACTCTCAGTGGACACTTGATTAAACGCAGCAAACTTATAAAATGAAAAATTCAAGATAAAATATTGAACAAAGTATTAACACACGAAACATAGAAATATAACAATTCTGCCCCATAATTTATGCAAGATGTTCCTTTATGTAAGTTGCAAATAGTATTGTTAATATTTCGTCAGAAAATAATGAATGTGTGTAATGAAGAATATTGTCGAGTGCAAAGGGTTAATAATGTCTGGTAGAAAATAAGAACACTAGTGTACTCGGAATAGAGAGACAAACGGTTAAATCAGCTAGAAACTCTTCGTTTCATCGTTTGCCGTTAGCGCTCCTCGATCAGCAAGAATAGTAAGAATAGTTTCGCGCGTGTGCCAGTTAATCCGCGCCGCGGCGAATACGCTAACACGTGGAACACTATAAATCCTTCTAGAAATCCTTCGGCACGCATTCCCGGAATGTTTCTCGCGGGAAATGGCGCAACGAGTCGTGCCTTAATAGCGTAAGGTTACACGGGAATGGTTTATATGGGTTACACGCAGGTGCTTATTTCGATGCAATTTTGCTGGATGCGCGGATAACAGGGGGTGGAGTGGGCAACATGCCCACCGCTTCAGCTGTTAAGCTAAATGTACACTCGTGGCGTGTTTGCATATCGCCTCGATTTTCTTATCAAAATTTTTATACGAAGATACACGAAATTTCTTAGTTCTTTACAGTACGTTCGAGGAAATGGTAAGACTTCCGGCTGATGTGAGCAATTTTGGAGACTGTTTTAACCCTCACATTACCAGAAATATTTATCAGACTACGATATGACATGTATATCATTTTTATATTTTTTTAAATTACGATTTAATTTGAATGAAATTGTGAAAATTTGTTGTTCATTATACTTTGATTTATGATAAGAGTAGTTTGAATGTTATTATTGCTCTCTTAACTTAATTGCTTCTCATAGTTCTAAGAAGATTCGGTTTGCTCGATGTACCATAGAGGAAATTAATTTTCTGGTTTATACGGAAAATCGTATTAGCAGATCCCTTATGCAAATACATGTTTTTGATACAATCTGGAAAGTGTAATTACGAAGCCTTTACATAGCCTTGCGTGTATTTTGTGCAATTTTGCGCCGTTAAGTTTTCCATGAACGTCTAAAAATCCGTAATTTACTGAGGTTAATGTACCTTTAACTAATCGGTTGATTATATTTAATATTTAATATTTAATATTTAATATCTAATATCCAATATTTAATATTTAATATTTAATATTTAATATTTTTCTAATCTAAAATACATTCTCCTTCGTTATCTATAGATAATTACTCTAATAATGAAGAAGAATACATTTCACATGAAAAAAGGTTTCCTTTATCTTATTTCTTAAAATGAAGAAACTTTACAAAAATCGCGTTATTTATGGGATGACTTAATACTCGATGCTCAATACTTAAAATTTAATATTTATATTCATATTGCATATTTCCTTTTACAATTCAAATATGCTGTTCTCACAGCCTCAACTGTTGGTCATTGATACATTTACCTCGATCAGATTACATTTCCCCAACCTTGGCCACAAGTGAAGACCAAGCTGTAGCCGCGTGTGTAGCGTGCGTAACGGGGGCCGTGCCGCGCACTCGCTCGCCCCTTATTTATAGTTGAAACTCGGAGACAATGCGCGGGACGCACGCGAGATTTTAACAATTATTGTCCCGACGGGGCCGGTGGTTGATTCATTTTCGGGGTCCCATGCGTGACGCGACGAAGGCGCGTCATGGAACACGGGTTATACCTGCCGGCCGCGTTTTTCATTCCTTCTCCGTGAGAGATGTCGGCCGGTCGTCAGCTCTGCGCGTGCCGCCCGCTTAATAAACAGGAACGGATATCCTCGGGGAGCTGGATAATGAAAATTCCACAGCCCCCCCCCCCCCCCCGATATCTAAACGAGAATCAAAACCCGAGATATTTTTCCGTTTGCTTTTTGCGCCGATGGAACTACGAGCTTGATTTAAAGAGAATTTATTCTGGTATTTCTGTTCCTATGATATCGGCGTATCAGAATGCTGCCAATTCGAGTTTATTACTCTTCGAATTGTTCCGAACACGTGTCTGTTTAAAACAATGGAATATTTTGCCTGCGTGAATTAATTAATTATTCGAAGCAAGTTTTTCTTATGTATGTACCAGATTCCATCCGGTGTTTTATATAGTAGTCGATACAATGAGAATTTATTTGAATGTTTGTTTTTTGGTATTGTGATATCTACTGAGTTAATTAAATTATTCAAACAACAGGAATTTCGATCGCTGATTACCTTAGATGGATATTAACTCAGCTGTAATATGGGCAATATTCTTTAATAAGATCGTATTAACAAATTTCTTTAATAATTTTCTTTGATATGATTAATAACAATTTTCTTTAGTAGGGACAATTTTCTGTAATAAAACTACTACTGTCTTTAACTATTTATAAAACAAAATTAAGAAAGCGTCATCGAATATTAATTTTCTTTTCTGTAACTTGTCTGTGATCACTACAGATGCTACCGTACAGTGTGTTCGTTTTTCAACGAGATTCTACAAAGTGTTCATTGTCTTCAAGCTACATACACGAATACGTGATATTACATTTTAGAGAGTAAGTTTTCATTTTATTGTGCAAAAGTTTCTCAGGTCGCGTTTCTGTAAATCCACATTTCCGTACAGAATGTGTCTCTCGTTGCTAGCGGCTTGAAACGGGAGTGGCGGCGGTTGGGACGTCGTGAAGTACGCAGGAGGACCGACCTAACGCGGGTAATTACGAAATTAGTTGACAATTTATCGGCGAGAGAAACCAACACGTTAATACTAATTGGTACCTAAACTCTGTAACGTATAATTTCCCATATTCGATTTCCTTCGGCTTGCTTCATCGATGTCTCGTTTGTCCCCAATCACACTTCCCTAATTGGAGGAATGGTTATAGACTACCGAGGGAAGTCTTCGAAATACATATTCCTATTTACTTTGCAAGAAGAAATTATATAATCACCCCCCCCCCCCCCCCCCCTTGCCAATAATTACGATAACAGTAATTATACATGTCTCGAGATTAATGAAAGTCCTAATAAATTGCTCTTGAATTTTATATGCGGCAGTTCTTATTATAACTATTATTATAATTATAGTTCACTCTAATATATTTCTTTTCTTTCGATTGTCCTCGGATTCTGGATGCATCGAACAAAGATTCTGCGGTATTTAAGATTGCTTGACAAATTTTATATTTCAATTTAATTACGTATATCAAAGGGAACCTTCGATTATTCTCGGACTGTAGGTGAATGAATCTATCATGAATTAAATAAATGAATGAAAAAGAGGAAACATTTAAGCTTACTTCACAAATTTTACACGCTGATTCCATCGCGAACAGTGGATAAAGTTTCGAATTTGTGGAAAATTTCGAATCGTCGGTGACATGGTAGTGTAAACAAGTTAATATATTTAACCGGATCAAAAGCGGAGCGTGATTGGGAGGCCGTGAACGGTTTGATAATGTGGATCAAGCTTTACGCCAACGCGTTCAGTCACGGGCACTGGGATAACCGGCATGCTTTCGACACTAAAACTGATCGTTATTCTGTCTGGCACAATCATTGACACAGTCGCAGGGGTAAGCATTATGATATTAACAACTCTCGTGTTGAAGAGAATAAACCACGGAACGATCGAATTCGCGCTTATAAAATAATCATAAAATAATCTTCTACACTCGTTGCTTTATTCTAATCTGGCGCGAAATTAATATTACCGTAGATAATAAACAATTCTAATACTGCTTAGTATTATACGGTTTTTACAGCTGCATGGTATCTCGTATTATTCTTGCAAGAGTTTCATGCAATAAAATAACAATCTGTTCATAAGCCGAATAAGCTATAACTGTGAGTCCAACTAGAATGCGTTTTCGAAATCGCAGTGCAATCAGAAGGAGAGTAAATCGACAAGTAAAGGTACGTTAAGAACAGCATAAAATTGTCTTGTAACAGAAAAATCTCGTGTAGATCCGTATGTATTCGCGGGACATGTGTACAATTGCACAGAACATACACGATACGAAACAATATAGAAAATATTTGCAGTGTAGTGTTTCTCACAGCATTTATTAGTAAAAATCATTTTCTGTCGTAATTCCATTTTTTTTTAATTACACTCTTAAAAATTTGAATTTTCATAAATGTTTCCTGTCCAATTTCACTCTATTCATATGTGGAAACGGTAAATGATAAGTCATGAACAGACATATTAATCAATTCTTATCGAAAAATATTCTACAATAAAATTTCCACTTAATTTTTAGATTTTTTTCTGTGGCTAAAAGAGATTATTAATTTCGGACCTCGATTTTTTATAGAGAATGAACGAACGAAAAACGTTTATCTTTATTTCAAAAATGGGTCTGTACTGTTTCGCAGAAAGTCGAAAAATAAAGCAACGGGAAAATTTTAGCAGGAAGCAAAGGTCCGTGGGGGGTATGGCTGTGAAATGGAATTGACGATCGCCAGACTCGCCCATGAGCTGAGAATAATTGAAAGAAACGAAACCCACTGGAGAAGACAACAAAGGCATGGCGGAGGCAAAGTTTGTGCACTGTGTTGTGCGAAAATTTCTTTATATCCTTTTTTATGTGTATGCATGGCTGCAGGGCTCCCTGTATTTTATTTTTACATTGTTCCCCCGGTTTTGAATGGCTCAGTATTATTACATTTTACGTACAGGGTGTGCTCGAAATTTCCGTATAACGAGAAAGCGAATTATTCTGTACGAATAACTGGGCAGAAAATTTAGAACAACATTTTCCCGTATGTGACCTCGTTTTCGAGATAATGCCGTTTGAAAATTGGTCGGGCGCACGTGTTGTTCAATAGGAATCGGCTATGTCTGTTCATGACTTACCATTTCCACTTGTCGCTGGTACCAGTGGCTGCGTGTCAAACTTTCGAAGTCGATTATCTCGGAAATCGGGTCTCTTAGAAGAAAATTTTATTCTATGTTTTCGATTTATTCTTGTCGTAGATTCATTTCCTTTTGTATTCTGCACCCTTGTACAGAAGGAATAAAAGTTTAAGAAACGAATACGTTTATTTCGACTGAATAACGTAAATAGAAATAATATACATACGTTTATTTTTATTTACATTTTAAATAAACTAGAATATTAAAAAGGTACAAAGTATTATCTAAACCAATTTCAATACAAAGAACACGAGTCGAATACCGCGCGAGATACGCAGCTGAATAAAGATTTCAATTTGAACGGAAGGTTAATGTGTTCTGTTTCTACCGCCCATAAAAAATAGAAGACGTCAGACTACGCTCGAGAACGGAGCGGTGAATTCATACATTCGAGATTAAGAAAACATTTCCACTCATTTGCGAGTTTAATGAATTCATTTTTAAGAGGGAATACCGACGATCGGAATGTTCACGGTGCACGATATATGCCCAGGGGATAATGATTATCGAAACGGCATGAACCGTGATTTCCATTTGCCTTTTGATCTGCCGGCTAACTTTGACCATTAACAAGAATGAATACAGTGTAACTACAAAGATTCGTTACGGTAGATTACGTTATCTGCCTGGTTATAGAGTTGATTTACTAGCCGGAATCGTTGAAGTGGTAGTTGTATTTAATCGTGCCTAAGTAATGGCATTTTGTGCTCCGAACTATAGTCTTACGTAAAATGAAAGTGTGCGGTGCTTTTGTTAAAAGCTTTCAGGGCTTTTATTAAAGCACCCGCTGCAATCTTGCTAACGGTTTTAGTGCCTTCGCGTATAGGTAATACCTTCTATATAGTCGTAATTATTATTGTTATTATGTCGCTGAGATTCCACCCCTGTCCTCGTATAGATTAGAAATTGCGCAATATTCGTTTAAGCGATACAGGATCGTTGGTTTAACGCCTAGAGCAATATCTTGGCGAAAGAAATTTGTAACTGGCGAACATTAACATTTTATTTCACGCGTATTTCCGATAACGTTGTAATCGATCATTTGATATCCGTTTGAGAACAAGTTTATAGCGTTCGTCGGTTACAGACGATAAAGAATTTATGGGGGATTGCGTGTTTCCTTTATTCGAGAAGAGAATTGTGGTTTTGTTAGTTTTGCACTAGAATCGTGGGTATATTTTCGAATATTTTGGTAAGAATAATATTCAGGAGGTTTCTCGAAAAGTTAGGCAATTTTTTATGAGGTTTCATTTAAAGATTTGAACTTTCCTTAATATAGGGCATCGTCCCCGATGTAATTATAAATCCAGGACTGTCCGGATCAATCCCGGACGTCCGGTAACTTCAGTTATATGTAGACTGTGAGTGTGTCTATAAGGTTCGTCGATAATTTCTTTCCGACGATGGTTTTACCATGTTCAGACTGTTAATTAAGTTTCTCTAAAACTTAAACATTTCATGCAGAGTTTCTTTACATAAAGAAAAACGAACAAAACTTCGACGGGCTGCTTGCTTAATTACTTATTTTCGCGTGGAAAGATCAATTTTGTATATTACCTGTGGACTAAAATAAGGAGAGTGTTCTTCAAAAGAAAATCGTTAAAATTATTCGTAAATGAAAATCTGTTAAAAGAATACTTATCCACCGTTACAGAATTAACAAAATACTGAATGTATAAAAATCTGAGTTATAAAGGAGTTTATTCTATTTAAAATTGTTGCAATATATTTGGAAAAATAAGAATTTTTTGCTCGTAATGGTGTATAAGTAAATTTATTTCGTGATATATCGTGAAAGGCACATTATAGTGTCAGTAATTGCAATATAATTAATTAAATCATTAAAAAATTGTTTAATAATTATTAACCATCACAGTTCTTATCTTACTATTACCTAGTTTACTGAAGATACTAGCTAGACTTCAATAACTCCATTCTAATCACTTTCGAATACTCCGAAAGAGTCGGTCATAGGTAACCGGCATGGCAGTCAACGTGTCGACACGTTCGTTACCGTATACCACGCGTCGACAGCGCCGCGTCAACGGTGCATCAGAAAAAGTATCGTTTAATCACCACCACTCACTCACAGTCGCGAAATCAAAGATCGATGCCGCTCTTTGACCGGCTCCTTTTCGGTCGATCGCTATTGCTTCGTTCTTGCATGAAAGCCTCAGGCAAAAAGGAGAGATTTTCATGTGAACTCAAGTTGTTTTCTAAAAGTAGAAGTCTATGCGGGAAGCATGCCACTATCATTTTCCTGGTAGTCAGTGATGGCCGACCTATCGAATTGCTTAAAGACAATTACAGTAAAAAGATCGATGAATCGAAATATTTAGTATCGAGCAATATTAGAGTTTACTAATATTACTAAACAGAGTTTACTTACGAGTAATTAAATAATACCTTAAGAACTTTGGTATTAAATCAATACTTATTCCTAAAGCTATTCATCCTTGCTATGAGATCTTAAGCAATATTCCTACATAAAACGCAAAAAACTTTTGTCCATCAGTATGTCAACACTTAACGTTTAGGCGTTATTATAGATTGAATTAATCTCCAAGTCATTAATCACAACCATTATCAATTTCTTTATAAATTCATACACCTTTTCTACGAAGAATACAGTAACAAGATTCACAGTTCACCCCCCTTTTCTGCAAACTAACAAAAATACAGTGATCGACGAAAATCTTTCACTAACCACCAATAAAATGTTAACTAAAACATCAGCATTTTACCGTGTCGATAAACCATACCGATCATCGAACTGCCAAACGGTAATCGTTAATGTACTTGATAGCTCGACGTCCGGTGAAAGATAGCACGCGGCGCGCGCCGCTGGCAAAGGCAGGGTAGACGTTGAAGAGAAAGGAAGAGAACAGAAAATAAGGGAAGAGAAGAGAAGTGCAGAATACTTCTCGAAGTGATTGATCGCTCCGCGAGAACGATGGCCCTGTTCATCCTCGCGTGGTCCGTTCAAGCGATCGTCGCGTCATCGTGTCGCGACGCGTCAATCCGTGACCCGCGCACGTTTCGGGCCGGCGTTGTGGTGGATAGATTTATTAATATCCGGGAATAGAATCCTCCGGCGGTCGGGCTGACGGGAAATCGATAAGACGCTAGCCCGTGATAACATTATATTAAGAATAAATAACGATTTACCGGCGGAGAGGCGACCGGCGCGGTTCTTCGCTTAAAAACAGGCTGTCCGCGTCTGTTAAGCGCCTTTAACCCGCGCGATATCGCGACGGGTCGCGTGTAATCGTGGCGCAATTTACCGGTAATCGATGACGATAGGAAATCGATGCTGCGGTAATAATAGAAGAGGGTGTATTGAAAATAAACATTGGCCGAGGTGAGGAAAGTTTCTAGCATCGTAGCGCCGCGCGGATTCTCGGTTTAATCCTCTCGGGGGTTCTGGGTACCGTGATTGACCCGCCGCGGAACGCGTTCGCTTCGTCTGTCGCTGTGAATGATCGATTAAGGGGAAACACCACCTAGAGACGAAACATAGGTGAACTTTAGGAATTTTTTTGTTGATAACTTTGAACACGTGGCCAACCGAATGGGGAGATCTGCTTTAGCCATAACGACGCACCGTCATTTACTTTATATTCTCTTTTCAGTTATTTAGTAAGCCTCGAATTAAGGCTATTCATTTACTTTCTTGCCTTTATGAAACAGAATTTGAAATAAAATTTATTAAATGAATTCAATTAACGTTAATGAAAAATTTTCCATTATAAAACTTCTGAATTTTTCTGGCTGTATAACTGCGAGCTTCTGCTTTATTTTTATATTTTTAGGAAGCCAAAATGTTACAAAATAGCACAGTTGTTTGTTAGCTTCAGAACCCCTTTTCGTGAAACATCCATTGTTGGCGGACTCGATTGCAAACTAAATGTACAGAAATGTACAGATTTTCCAAAATCTTAATTATTATAGAAAAAATGAAATAATTGAGATATCGAAAAATCGTACGCTACATTTTAGGTAATTATAAATATTAGATAGATAGCTCGAGCATCGAGCACAAAATTGCAATAAAAAGATTGATGTTAAATAAAAATATTTAATAACATAAGTAGCTAGATAATAGTATTACATGACTGTTCTAATATCAAATCATTAATAATCATTTTCAATACCATTTGCCTTTGTTATTAAAGAATAAGTATTACTATATAAAACGCTAGAAATTTTCGTGGCAGTCAACGTGTTAATCATTCCTTTTATTCTCATTAGTGACTGAGCGTCATATCGTGGTATGATTCGTTATAAAAACACGTGGTACGATTACCGTTAAATTAATTAGTATCGAAAATGAGGCGAGAAAAGATGAAAGCCGACCAATGCGACCCGCATTCCTTTCAGAGCTTGTGAACAACGCGCAATATGAGTCTTTCTGCTCTACCAGTTGTTCTCGCTGAACGTATATACTTTTTCAGCCACATTGATGGTTTACGCAAAACACATACGTACATTCGACTGTAATCCGCAAACGGTTAAATTGGTCGAGTCTTTGAAAGGAGCGTGAAAAGTGACTAGAAGCGGGGGGTACTTAGTTGGACACTGGCGGACAGAGAGCAGCGGCAACGGCGGCTGTGTAATTCAAATATTTCTCTCGGACAGCGTATCGATTAAACGTGAAACGGCAAAGCTGCATGGGAAAATAAATATCCAACGCGAATCGCCCTCGCAAAAGCTGGTCTTTTAGGAACACGTATATCGAAGATACATAGGTAACCGGGGAATATCGGGCCGGGCGGACTCGCTGTCGGCGAATGTAGATTCGTCCTGGCTGGGCGGTACGTACACATAAGCCACGGATCGCGGAATACGCAAGCAGTTACGGTCGTCAATTCGCTGACGCGAGACACCCTCGTAGATGCGCACCTGAAATAAGCGGGATAAACGGGAGAGGAGGACCGTAGACGCGCGCACGACCGCGCGAATTCATCCGTGTAGGTAAATCAGCCTCAAAAATATCCGGATACTCGGTTGTTTTTGGCCGCAGTCCGGTTCAACGGTTTTGCTCGACGATGCATGGGTCTGTCCCGGATCCAGTTACACGTTCGGAAATTATGTTATTAAAAAGTAGTGCGTTCAACGAACGACCGCCGGCGACCGTCATCCGCTATCATAGCCCCGTTCGTATGTGCCCGCAGTTTTTCGGGCTTCCCGCGGGAGCGTGGCTGGAATCCGAGATCCTTGAATATGTGGAACACACGATGAAATTGAGTTTTTGCGCGTGCGTTTTTTTGGAAACGGGGAAACAAGGGAACCTGGGATCATGGTCGACGGGTCTTATCGACTCCAGTTTCGGACGATGTGGAACGGAGATATTCTTGGTCCGCGTTGGAAAGGAAGTTTTGTTAATTCTTTGCACTCGGGAATTTATCGATGTGTAAATGTTTAGTAGTTCTTGATGGAATATGTAATATATCGATGATATTGCTTGCAATTAACACACTCGGAGCAGTGGTTCTTCAGTTTTGTAGTTTAAAAGTAAGTTCTTGCACTCCCCTGAGAAATGTTTCTATTTCTTTATTTAGAAAATTAAGATAATTTATTTGTTGGAAAATAAACATGCATTTAGGTATACATAGAAAATGATATCTCAATTTTTAATGGCTGCGTCGTTGTTGTTTATTTATAATAATACTTTACCGAGGAGACCTTTTTTTGAAAGAGCCACGCGAAAGTCATTACTTGCGTTTAATCGATTTCTGGCTTTTCTTCTTATTTCGATCGAAAATTTAGAAACTTCTCTCGCACCCCTGGAAATGCTTTCTCGCACCCCAGGGGTGCACCTCAGGATAAGAACCACCGGCGTGGAATAACGTGTCAGGCTCGTGGTTTATGATTGTATTGTGTCGTGGTGTGTTAATAAATATTAACACGTTGTATTTTTCACTTTTCTCTGTAATACCACAGCATCATACCATCTTGACAGCTCCTAAATATTTTTTGCATTATTTCCACACTGCATCGCTTAAGCGCATTTTGTCCACAAAATATACAAAATGATTGCTGCGTGAAAGGGTTAATATGAAGAGAAGTCGTACATGAATGAACCATTTGTACTACTTGTACCATTTGTATGATTTGTTTCAGAGTTACGCTCGACAAAACTGTTTTATTGCGTAATTCACTAGAAAAGAAGAGTTCCATGCTCGTCCTATGTATACGTTTACTCTAACGCACCGCGATTGATAATAAAAAAATGATATTTGATTTGGACTTAACAGAATTAAATAACATTTAATCTTATAAAATTCTGTTTGAAATCATCGTTGAGTCTGATGTCATATTATAATACAGATGTTATGTTAAGGAACAGGATTATTTTGTTATGATATTTTGAATATTATCTCTACATATTTTCTGAATAGATAATTCATAGATAATTCATAGATAATTTCAATATTACATTTACAGATTTTTTATTTACTTACCGAAATATGTGGTATACTTGTAAACGTGCACAATTTTAGCATCGCTGTGACATTCGTTGTTAATTTTTGCGACGTACTCATAATGTCGTGATAATTGTATGTGATTTATGAACTACAAATAACGAGGGAACATTCGCTGTGTATCGTGTGACACATTAATATTTCAGGTCAAGGTTGACCTGATTTCTGTAATAGACCATTAAAAATGTTGTCCAACAGTTTTACTGAATTTTTAAGCTGCACATCAGGTAAATCAGATTATTTCCGAAAGTAAAGAAATCAATACGAAGACCGCTGTAGTTGTTAAAATATTTGAAAGACAATTGAATCTGACCTACATAAACGAATTGTAATTATTTCATTTGTATCTGCAAATAATTCGGTATGGTGCATAACTTCATTGCATTCGAAAAGGTGAGCGACATAAAATGAAATCAAATGGAAATATTATCCTTGGTATTATAACCATATAACAAGTTTAACTAATAATTGAGTGGTCTAAAATACTAGTGATCGAAGGAACTCCTATTTTGTTAAACGTAAACGTTGTTAGATTAACCAAATGCTCATGTAGCAATTACTAATATTAACAGTTAATGTGATTAATATTTATGATATCAATAATATTAATACTAATAATAATATATATTATTATTATTATAAATATTATGATAAATAGTATTATTATTGTTACTATAATTAATATCGTTAATAATAGTGTAATACTATATAATTAATCCAAGAGATTGAACAAAAGCTGTTTTTCTGGGCAACTCAGAAACGGTACAGGTTAGACCACCATTATTCTCATCCACTCAATTGCACATTGTGGCCTAACTGACACACTACAAGTCTAGATTCTTATTTCGGTTGAATGGGTTAATACGCCATTAGTCGGTTTTTCGCGAGTAAATTAACTTCACGATCGTCTTATTTCGCAATTTATAACCGGCTCGTGCGGTACTGGTTAATTTGTATACTCTCGCTGAAGTCTGAGTCAAGTGACGGTACGCTCATAAGCAGCGGCGGTGAATGGTCCGGCTTACCATGTAAGCGGCCAGCACGACCGTTACTTTGCGGCTTAAGCGCAATATCCCCTAAGTGTGAATAATACCTCTCTTGATAGGAAACGCGAGGTTGGTAAACAAATATTTCAGCGATGTCTTCGAAGAAGGCAGCTACAGTGATTTTATAGCGGACGAACGCAGCGCTGCACCGCGGCGATGTCCAAATCAATGGCGTTTCTCTTTAGAGACGTCGCCATCTTGATTCTGTGTGGACAAGCTTGAATAGAGTGGGACGCGGACAGAGAGAATTTCATTTAAATATCAAGGGACAGGTGAAATCCCCGCGTGACAGGTATATTTTTTAAACGTTTACGTCTGTTCCTCGTCGATTGTTTATTGCCTTTTCTTCTCTGAAAAATATTAAAAGCTTTTGCGCGGGAACGTTGTTTTTCGAGCGTATGTAAACTACATAAATTGTTTCGTTTCAACGTACAAATATAAAAATAAGCATTATATAAATTTTCGTTAAGACAGTGAAAAGTGTAAATTGTTTTAATTTTTCTGGATTGAATTAAATGAATAATAGTTATTAAGAATTTTACAATTTTTATTGGTTAATCATTTTAGATAGTCAATGAACATAAATCTTATCGATCACGGTTTTAAGATTCAAACGTGTGTGAGTAAAGGGGGCCAGTAATAATTATGTAAATGCAAGTAGATAAGTTAAGTATATTTGCATACAGGATGTACCGTGGTAACTGCAATCTGTTTTAAAGATTGATGCAGAATTTTAAAATGATGGAAGAAATTCTTATAGGTAAACGTACATTCCACTTAATCTTCTTTATACAAATAATACATTCCAAGTTAATTTACAAGAATTCAAGTTAAAAGACCTCGATTCCCCTTATTGGAAGTTTTACCAGGTTCAAAATTTAGTGAAAAAATGTGCATCTATTGATTGGTATTCTCACAGTTAATTATACATTTCGATATTTACCCGATAATCCTCACAATGGAACAAAACATACGAAATATTTGTTCATAATGAATCGACCACGAAATTGCAGTCGAGCTTCGTTTACAGTTCGCTTCTAAACAGTGACAAATAATTCGTACAGATGATTAAATCGAAACAATTTACAATTTAAAACAATTGCTAACTGTTACCAAGCGGTGAATCAATTCCTGGAGTGTGTCCCACATGCTTCGAGACACCCTGTAGCTCGTCTGGCAAAATTGGAGATCTCGCGTCGGTCCTTCGCCGGCAACTATGAAACCACGATGCGTCCCGGGTAGACAATGCTTTTTCTACGAACATCGATACAAAATAGAAGAGATAAACGTAACAAACGTCGGGGACGGGGCCGGTTGCGCGCGCGCACGGGAGCGCGTATGGGAAGAAAGTTTAGATAACGTTTCCGGCAGGCAACACGGATGCACAGATAACGAGCTGCAAACTGTGGTTGAATACAAATTTTCGTTCTCTGCATAAGCGCGACGCGCGATAAATTTTCCCCGCAAGAAAAACGTCGCCGTGAGATTCCCGTAGGCTTTGCGGGGTCGAGCGGAAGAAAACTCGATGGAGAAACGGTTCCACTAATTTATCGCCGTCGTATTGTATACAGAGCGTCCCCGTAATCGCGACGCAACCGAGAAATGGGTTATTTTTCGTGAAAAAGAAGTCGGAAGTGCAAACCGAAGTCCTTTTTCGCAGGAAACTCTATTTTCAAGAAGAAAAACAAAACAGTTCGCAATTGTAAGTCTTGACTTAACGCTCTTTCATTTCTGTTTGCGTTTGTATTTATAAACATGACCAATTTCACGATTTATTTCCTATTGTCACTGCTATTCCATTTTCGCTATTGACTTGGACGATTATCATCGTTGTTCTGTTTCATTGAATCCTAAGTGTATTCTGGTGATCATAGGTCTATTGGAGCAATAAACGTTATGTCTATGTTAGATGAATGAATAACAAATTTAAGAATTCTATGTTATTGTAACACTGGGACTATCCAGTTTCGTTGGGTAGCATTTTTTGTGTACAAATTAAAAGAGCGCATTTATCGAAATCCGAATTTACCTATATTGTAGTTTCCATTGCATAATATCGAATAATTAAAAAATTTCTCAAAGAAGTAGTTCTACCTTGCCAATAGTTTTAACAGAAAAAATCCAAAATGTACCATTTCCACCTACTAATTCCCCCGTGAAGATCTTATCGTTACGCACCTATAAAAAATGCATCCCCATTACTAAAAGCACGGAAAACATTTCGCAATGTCCCCAAAACTGAAATATTTATCTACTTTACCTATATTTTTCAAAAGATATTACAAAAGCATTCGAAAAGTCGCTTGCCATTCGCACCGAATACCGTTGAACGGTGGTCTCGCTACCATGTTTACCAAAATGGCGGCGGCAGGGGACAAAACGCAGCCGATCGCAAGGGCTCGCATTGTATATCAATGTAACATTCCGCGCTGGCATCTCGAAACGGTTTCGGTGTCGTCCGGCGTAATTACAGCTCGAAAAGCGAGCTGGCGAGCGCTTCATTGTTTGCTCTTTGAAAAATTAGCCGTCCCCGGGAATTTCGTCGGCTAGCTCTTGAACTCTGACCATCATTTCCTCCGGGAACCCCTGGCGCTCACGTTTCGATCATTCTCACGGTGCCTCTCCACATTCTCGGGCCTCAAGTATCCTCGTAAAAAAGGAAAAAAAATATTCAAAATTATTGCGCGGAAATGCTTTGTCCTGGAAAAGCCGGTACCGCCGGCCTGTCACGGGTTACGATTATGCCTCGCCGCTGCATCCGGCTACGAGGCAGCTACGCGAGTCGGCCAGCGAGTCAAGAATCACCGGGACACCGTCCGACATGTAATAAAAGCGCGATCGTATTTTACGCGTCGCTTAAAACACTCGTAATCCGATCCGCTGTCTGTTCCCCGATTCCGCGGCGCGTTCGGTTTCGCGAATTGCGCGAGACTATTCCCATTGCACCGGTGATGTTAACACTTCGCAGTCGGGAGACTGTAATTTCAGTTGCACCTGGGTTTAACCCTTTCCACTCGAGAGGTGGCTCTCAGTCACCACTTGATTTGATATAGCAAAACTATGAAGTATTACGTATAAGATTAAGCTGTTAACTGTGGAATTGAATTTGAGAAATCTCTCGTTTTCCGCGCAGCTACATAAAAAAATGAAGTGTGCACTCGTCAAACGCAGGACGAATGTTTCTGATATCATTTATCGTCTAACCTACAATCAAAGTGCAGTGATGAAATTTACTAAAATTTTCCAAGTTTTTGTTAATTAGAAAAAGAAAGTGCACATTCTATTACATTTCTTATAGGAGAAACGATAAAGGAGCTCTACCTTAACGAACAGTTAAAATCTTAAATTGATAAGTCTAATACTTTCCTGGTAATAAGGTCAACCCTCAAACGAGCGTCGACCATTTTATAAATAATTAACCCGACCTCGTTCGAAAACCAATCGGAATTTCGAATGTTACGGTCAAATTAGCCAAAGGTAAACCGACGGATGACCAGACTCGACTATTGCTTACGGTATTTTACTGGGACTCATTTCTAATTTTTGATTTCATTTGCCCCTTTTCAGTTCCGACGTTTCACGCGGGTAAACAAACCGCCCAGCGATTTCGTGCACCACAGACGATCATTAAATATTTGTCGCCCGTGTTCGACGCGATTGATTTAACGACGGGGGAAATCGCGATCGGTAATGGTTCTATAAATCGAACGAGTTATCGAGGCATCCCGAAGGATCGCGAAGAAATTGATTGGCCGAAGGTCAAGCTCCGCTGCGCGAGCGAAATGAATCGAGGTTTTGAATGAAATATTTTTTGAGCTGGCCTCTCCCGTTGTAAAGTGCTTCTTACGAGCCACGCTTTGATTGAACGGCCGGATATAATTGATGTATGTTACCATAAATTGTTTTCGTGATATATGTTACGGAGAATAATGAGCAACTATCGAATTACCATCTAATATTCAAAGCTATGCGAATCTGATACTTATATAGATTCCTTCGGTTTTTACTGGGGCACTTAAACGCTCAATTTGAACGCGATATCAATACCATCGCCATAGTTTCTCGTTAGTTTTTTATTTGCTAGAAATTGCACGGACCAAGTCGAAGGTGCTCGCTAGAGTTTCGAGTCTTAACGATGTTTGCCGAGCACAAAAAAGAATTGTGTTTTTGTCTGTTTTTCGTCTGTTAAACGTCAGTTTTACTAGTTACCGCTGAAGTATTTGGACCAGTAATTTCATGAGGGAACTAGGATTTTATGGTGAATATTGTTCGTTGTACGTTCGAATTTTTATGTGGTTCAAGTCAGCGTATATCTGTAGGTTAGACAAACAACAGGATTGAATAAGTACTAATCTCTGTGAGAATATTTTTTCATCGTTTTAATGAATACTGCATGATAGAAAGGTAATTATCTAACGAGAAAGCGGGATATTATGACACTTGTGTCCCATAAAATCATTTGGAATGGAAAAGTCCTCGTAAAATCGATCGCCGGAAACTTCTGTAATGCTATTAAAAACCAGAGGTAGTAAACTATGTAACTTGTTATTTCATTTTCCTACATAGACTGTGAATACTAAAAGTGATTACAAACTTTTTAATTCTGGTAGAACGTAAACGAGTCAGGTAATAGAATATGATTTCGTTATTATCGAGTTAAATCATATTAACCTTTTCAGTGTTGAGATGATGAAACCAATGTGGTTCGCTACAATAACTTTCATTTTATCTTTCTCTAAATAGATTTATGTTATTACTTTTACAGCATACTGAAGTTTGAAAATTTTCTTCATTTAGAGTTTATAAATTTTATAATAAATTGCGCAAAGTTAATACAGTTTAAAGTGTTAAATTAAAACAATTACGTTGAACGTTCTTTGTTGCCACAGAAATATCTCCCAATGATAGAGGTAATTAAATTTCGTATTTTACAATTTATATAGCATTGCTGTTATTATTGTACTGTGGATTTTGATGTACTCACAGGAATGTTGGAAGTGCAACATTTTAGAGAATTCACAGGATATGAATGAATATATGAAATATTCAGAACGTTGTGCCTCTTATAATATTTGTTAGGAATAGATAACTGTTTTTTATTGTGATTGTAGTTTTCGAATTATCTTCTTAAAAATTAAAATTCTTTAATTCGAAGATTTGGAAACTTGGAAACTTGAAAGTTCCAGTATTTGAAAACTTGAAACTTCTAATATTTGACAAATTTAGAAGCCTAAAAATTTGAAAAATTGAAAGGTCTACAACTTGGAAGTTCTAAAATTTGAAAAATCCTTTCAAAGTTTGAAAACGTGGAAATTTAAGAATGTAAAAGTTTGGAAATTTGAGAGTTCCGTAGTTTCAACGTTTGGAAGTTCGAAAACTCGAAAATTCCGATTGTATGAAGATAAAATACTTTTCAAAAGACACCAACGATAGGTAATAAATTCTGCATTGAAAACTGCGGCCGTCAAAGCATGGAGCTACGTAACTTCGTCAACTGTTCGACAGCAGACATTGTCCAGTTCGCCGTGGGCGAAATCGCTGGCAATAATTCCCGCCTTTCGACGGTGTAAACTTTGGTAATAATTTTTGCTCTTATACCTCCGCTGAAAAGTGCACGCAAATATTAAGAAGCACAGGCCTGAGAGGGGTAACGAGGTAATTCCGACCGTCGGCGCGCTAAAAGGAAAATTTAATATTAAATGGAAAGAAACGCAAAAAAAGAAAAAAGGGAGAGAGAGAGAGAGAGAGAGAGAGAGAGAGAGAGAGAGAGAGAGAGAGAGAGAGAGAGAGAGAGAGAGAGAGAGAGGAAGGGGAAAGAGAGAAATAAAAATATTCGAAGCACTTCGGATGGAACGTGGCGGCTGGCTTTCCACCAGCGACCCATTTTTTCTGATTTCTTAACGAGCACTCTGTACGTCGGTATACTAGAAGCCTGACATTCCGCAGAGCCTCGTGGACAACGAATATAGTTGCGACATTCTAAGGTGAAAAAAATCGTTGGCCATTCTTCGGGACGGATGCCGAGTTGTTTGCGAAATTAACCAATTAGTTAGTCGAGTGGCGCGTCGGGAAATGAAATTAAACAAAAACAGACGGCAACATTGAAGAAACGAACGAGCCGGACGACCCAATGCAATTTGTTTAATCGTTAAGTTTCATTTTCTTCCTTCGTTAATGACGGAACGGAAATAACGTGTGCTGATGAGCAGATAAAGCCACGTACCTGTATAACCCGACATTTTTATTCATTTTATACGATGTGTTAAAGCGGAATGGACATGAGAGTTTGATGCTTGTACGTCGACCTAATATAATGAAAGCTTTCGGGCAAACAAATGGAAGGGTAGAATATCATATATTCAGGAATTGTAAAAAGTCAGAAAACTCAGACACCCAAAAAAAGACATTGAAATCGAATGGAATTGATATTGAATGCGTTTTTATTAGACCTTTTTAATACCTTTTGATTAAGTATGTAATTATCGGAGAGAGATCGTTGAATTAGTAAAATTACAAAAATTATTATATTATCGAGGATACGTTCTTGAAAGAACGTTTTTATAATCGGTAACCGGTGGGAAGAACAACTGAAGATAATATTCAGGTAATACTCACTTCGAAACGTTATTTCGAAATGTGAAATTTCAACGAGTCTTAAACACTGCAAAACGCGGGAGCGCTAATGAAGTGGAATTAAAATTATCCGGCGCAAAGCGGAAATTGTAAGCAGGAGGGAAAGCAGAAAGCTTTCAGGATCGAATTATAAAACATGTACGAAAAAATTATTTTTTTATAGTTTCCTGTTGCATTCTCTTTTTCTTTTTAAAATACGTTTCCGAGTGGAGGGGTCGGTTACACGATTCCGCGCCTCCAAAAAAAAATGGAAAATTTAGTTCGTGAAAATAGAACGAACGGATTGTACCGATTTGATTTTTGTTTAAATTTGCAGCTCTTCTTTATTTTAACGTGCGATGGCGAGAAAAAACGCGCAAGGACAGGGACGCGTTTTTCTGCCATCGCAAAATCAAAAACAAACATTGGCTACAAGCATTTTTTCTATCCTGAAAAAGTATGGTTGTCAGCTGAACTGGAACAAGCTGAAAAACTGGGAAGTTGTAGATCGAAGAAAAGCGTCGACAATTTTCTACATATTTATATCGTTGAATTAAGAAAAATTCAACTTACCATTGAAAAATATAAATAAATCATTTCATTTAAAATGTGTCGTTTAAAGAAATGTAAGTGTGAGTAAGATAAGTGATACTGATACCATTTTGGAATATTGAATTTCGCAATATTTCCTAAAGTAATAACTTTTCGATGTGAATGACTAATATCTACTTTTTTCTAAGTACTCTTTCATAAGTTAATTCCAATATAAAAATGCAATCTTCGTATATCCTCTATGTATTCACCTATAGGGGAATTACGTCAAATTTCATTCCTCTCGAATCCATTAAACTTTTAACCTAGCAATTTTTCATATAGCAGGTAATTTACGAGTAATTTGCAATAATAGGTGAAAATTGGACATTCTGTACGTTATCCTAGTTCAAACAATAGAGGGCGGTTCTCTGTACGCGCTGTAAAAGTTTCCGATCGATATCTGAATCGTTTCGGAGAAATCATATCCACCACACCAAAAAGTAGCTTTAGAAACTTGTAATTCCCAATTCACGTAATAGCTATAACTTCGTTGACATGTTGACTTTAGGTAAAGTCATTTGTCAACGTAATTTTAGAATTCCGAACGTGAGGGAAATTTGAAATAATTCGATATATTGGACCTGATAACGTAGATCAACTCACTCGTCCTTCAGGATAAAGATTCATTCTTATTAAATTTCAAAAATATAAATACTGTGTCATTATTCAATATGTAATTATCTATTTAACTGATGGTGGTCACTAATGATCTTGCTATTGATGTGACCACCGAGAAATAAGTGAATAAATAAATGAATAAAAACATAAATGTTGGATTCAGTTAATTTAAAGAAATAGTATTTCTTGTTTGTAAATGTCTAACTTTATGAAATAAATATACAATGTTTCTGCTGCAACGTTATTAACAATAAAGTAACTCTCGCAAACGTACAAAGAGGAAAAAAATCACAAGTCAAAGGGTTACTATACACCAGCACAATATTCTATCCACGTCCTCCGAGTGTTCGTTTCCGAATGAAACTCAGTTCATAAGAATTCTGTGACTCTTGTACTTTCTTTCATCTTTCCAATTACTGCACGCAAGGGGAATGGTAAACGTGTAGAACGTTCTGTATAATAAAATTCGCACGACGATGCTTTTTCTTTGACCTTCGAACTTTGCCACTATAGTCAGTGCCAGGTACATATATTCCTCTGTGATATTAACCCTTAACTCTTTGAGGCACAGAACTTCTAGGTAACAAAGACTTCAGTTGCACAGAAAGTTGATTTCAAAAACAATATAGAAATATGATACAAGTATATTTACTTCATTTATAAAGATTAGGTCGAATTATCTTATTATTTCAGGTTTGGATAAAAAATATCCGACTGTGTATATATTAATACTAAAAAGGAAAAATGGGTTTTATCCTATCGTGTCTTAAAGAGTTAATCTGTTAACCGTGGTATTTAGCTTTAAAAATTGTTAAGTAAGTAACAGTTACTTCGATGATTAAGTATTTACACTCGATTTTAATCCTTTCGTCCTCAAATATGTATTTCTCTCTTAAATCCAAGAGAGAATCAATAACGGCTGCTTTCAAATGAAATTAGAACTTTTCAGTAAAAGAAATAAGATAAGCACTAATGATGATAATAATCAGCACTTAATCTGCCAGCCATAAGCAAAGATCTCCGTGTGGTACAATTTTCCTTTATCTTTAAGATGTTTTCTAGCTTTCCGGTAATTTGAAATGTTCGTGGTAGCCTATGCGTGCCATTCGAGAGGGTTAAAGGAACCATTCGTTTTACCGAAAAATCGCAAAGAACTTTTTATTACACCTAATCAAATATTATCGACCGTTAAGGGCCAGAAATTCACGTTGCAAAGCGCGGCAGGAGGTTCACGGAACAACTGTGTTGAATTACAAGAAGATTGCGGCGAGTGTAATAATTCGGTACACCTTTGTACATTTTCCCCTGATTTTGTAACGACCATTCGCCGCGGCACGGCCGGCTGGCGTGGCCCGGTTTGTTCCCTGGGCTCGCGGACGACAACGAGCATAATCGCGTACCGTGACGAACCCGTGTTGGCGTCTTCGCTGCGTTCCAAGGGTGGCTCGCCTCTTTGTGAGGCAATTTACCCCCGCCACGTCCACGGCTGTATCTCCATTAGCCGGGAGAGCACGGTACAACCCGGCTCACGGGAATATAAAAGAATTTACAATAGCGAGAAAATTTTAGGGCGTTCATCGTTCGCGGGCTGCACTCCTACCGCTCCTGTTCCACATACCCGCAACAAGGGAACTTCTGTGTTCGACGATTATTATAACTGGATACCGCGTGGAATATTTTAGATAACATTTTAAACAAGTTTTGGAGATAATATTTAAAGACAATATTTTGGATAGCTTTTATACTTATTTTGAAAGCGGAGGAAGTCTATTTTTCTATTTAGGAAAACGAAAGATTTATGTGTACTCTTTATTCATGATTAATTAACGATTAAAATTTTAAAAGGTCCTTTCGTTTCAGTCAGTTGAATTTCGTTGCTAAATGGAGTTGCACAGTCATTTATTTTGAAAGTGGAGCATGAACTTAGTAAAAGGAAGCGGCCTGGATAATTGTAAAAGAGCTATTTCTTTAATGAATTCACTTGAACGCATAGAAAATGAACTTGCACTTTTTTCAAAATGAATGGTCTACATATTTCTTCTATTTCTTTCGTTTAATTTTTCATAAGGATCCGAGTTTTGAAATGTCTTTCAGACTACAAAAGATTCCAGCTTTCGCAAGCGTAAAGTCGTTATAGTGATACGGAATTATGCGGAGATTTTAATTGTTCGTCGTTCTAACGGCTTATAACGTACATGGCGTTATTCTGTCACGGTGAAAAATTCATTTTTCCTCTATGGTGGACTGGTCGAGAGGATCAAAGCGCGTAGAAGGTATGAAAAATTGAAAGCTAGAAGTTGAAGTTTTTAGTTTAAATGTTTCATACATTGATACACTATGAATGACTAATGACATGAAATATAAATTGAAATGTATGCGTTACTGTATTTTTTAAATCTTACCTAGCTTCTATAGGCTATCGCGATAGGGGAAGTTAGATCGTATCTCCGATTAATCTATTATCGGTATTTCATCAAGAATTCTTATTGCACCTGTGTCTTTTTATTTATTGCGAGTACACTTTTACTTTGCAAGTAGAACATCGATAACAGGGAAACAGCCGTTCACTCCAAATAATTTTCAACGAATTCACATTGGTATTTCTTAAATTGAGCTAGAATTCTTCACTATTACTCTCAATCGTTATTGTACAGCAAGAGGTTCAATTATCTATTTCTTAAATTTCCTAATTTCCTACCTTCGATAAGCCATCGCTTAGAAGAATCCTGATTGTATCTCCGATTAATCTATCACCGGTATTGTATAAAGAATTTCTATTGCACCTGTGTCTTTCTATTTATTCCGAAAACATTTCTACTTTGCAAGTGGAACATCGATAACGGGAAAATAGCCTATTACTTCAAACTATCTTCAAAAGAATAACATTAATATAGGGGTTGAAATATCTATTTTCTAAATCTCACCTACCTTTGATAAGCCATCGATTTACAAGGATCCTGATTGCATCTAGGATTAATCTATCATCAGTATTACATAAAGAATTCTTATTGCACCTGTGTCTTTCTATCCATTGCGAGTGAACTTTCACTCTGCCGGAACATCGATAACAGCGAAATAGCCTATTACTTCAAACTATTTTCAATAGAATAACACTTGATACAAGGGTTGAAATACCTATACTCTAAATCTCACGTACCTTTGATAATCTACCGCTTTAAAAGAATCCTGATCGTATCTGCGACTAATCTATCATCAGTATTCTATCAAGAATTCTTGTTGCATTCGTGTCTAAGCGCAGCGTGTTCCGGTTATACCCGTGTGTTTGCGCACGTGTGTATACGTGTATACATAGTATACATACCCACTTCCCGTTTTTCGCTTCCTTCCGGCCGTGGGATGGTAATTACAAGTAGAGCCGAGTAACGTACTGCGAGCCCGTGAGAGCGACGCCTTAAAGCGAACGCGAAGACGAAGAGAAGAAGCAGCTACTTACCTCTTTAAGTGGCGACCGAGCGAGCGAGCGAGCGCGAATATAAGCGCCGTTTGAAAAGAGGCGCGAGCAGGACGACTCTCGAGCATAAGACTGCAAATACGTACGTAGCTTTTCAATTCAATCTCGAGTGCACTTCTTTCATGCCCCGCGATACGCACCCCCTCCCCCCACTTTTGCCGATCGAAATTTTTATCAAGAAGCTTTCCTCGCGTTGCTTCCACCCGTTTACGCAGCCACTCCGCGGATTAGCGAAAGCTTTTCATCTAGCATTAACAGTCGCGAGCTAGGCACCTGCTCGACGAACGGGAATAAAAGAGATTTATGTTTTATTTTCGTATTCACCGGTGGAGAGCACCGGGCGAACGGATTCTCAGGCGGTCGTATACGGCGGAATAATTTGACGGAATTGCAAATGAAGGCTCAAAGTCTATTTCAGTTTTGTTTTATTCGAATTTTCGGGCTGGTTAAAGTTTTACGATTGTATCGGTTGCTTAGTGTTCAGGGGTGTCCCCGTTGAAGAGCGTTTTAGAGGAGTTTCGAAGATTTTGAAGAAATCCGGCGATCAGTTGCTTAATTAAGCGGACGTTCATTTGCCGGAACGTATTTTCTTTGGAGTTTGAAATAATTTAGTGGGTGCTTCGTTCCCTTGTTTCTTTTTGCCTGGTCATTTTGGGATGAGCTCTCTGTGCTTTAATTCAATTTCAACGAAATGCGCGGACGTTATATTGCCGAGTTTTATTCAGGCCGTTTTAATAATTCGCCATTAGAAGAAACGCCGCGTGTCGTTTTAATTACATGTTGTTTAAATGGAAACAGGTATACGTTTTATCTTATTGCACATGTTGTGTATCAACCTTTTATGTTACTAATGAATATTTTCGATCATCGGCTTAAACAGAATTTTCGAATAAATGTCTGCGCCACGCTTCTAATTTCCAAGATATAAATTGGACATTAAGACTTTAAAACATTAGAATTTAACCCGTTGACCTACAATATCGTATCTGACTCTTGATAAAGACTTTAAATTGAACTCGAGAGATCTAAATATTATATTTTCTTTAAATATAAATTGTATATTACTTTTCTACTGTCCATCATTAATCTTTGGAGTAAACGTAGACGAAGTTTAATTAAAATTTGTTCTTTTCCTAATAAATTATTAACGATAAAGCAGTTGTATCGATCATAGTTACGAAATAAATCATAGGACAAAGGGTTAAGAAAACATTTATTTTCAACCCTCGACATTGAGAGGCATCTCCTTTTCAATACAGACGATGATTGATACAAAAAGCACATCTTTTCGAAAACTTAACCCATTTGCATCATTAAGCGGAATAATCCGCGCACAATAACTGTCATTTATCACCAAGAACGGAATATTCCGCACACTTTTAGTTATCTATGTTACTCAGTTATATCTCTCGGGGCAGATTAATTTCAATCAAAAGCTTGAAAGACTTTTATTTAAGCTCCTTTGATTTATAAAGTAAGCTTCACATTTAGAGCTAAGATACAAATGGGTTAATCTTGCTTATCTTCCATATAAGCTTCATCAAAATCAGCCTGCAGTTCGATATATTCCCTTATAAGAACCTTTATAAACCACCGAGCGAAATCACGCTAAAGATTACAAGGATTATCCCCCAAAAAAGTCGCTTTTAAGACCGTGAATCCCTCTCAAACGATAATAAAACCTTCGCTGCAGTGTTCCCCGCTAGAGATAACGCGAATTAGCCGAAAGTCCGCGAAATGAATAGAATTCAGAAGTCGGATCTCCGTTATTCGCGATTTTACGGTTTGTTTTCGAAGATAGTTGATCGGCCGTTGCGTCGCCGGGCTCGCTTTCCTCATACTTTAATCCGTTAATCCGCGGCGGCCGCGGCAAGCTTCTCGCCGAATGTCTCCGGCAATGGGAGGACAGTTGGAGAGGAAGGAAAATACGCTATCTCGGGGAACAGTTCGGCCCGAACTTATTCCGAAAACAACCGGCCGGCAAACAGAGCGGAGGTCCTTTGAATTCAGAGCGCGGAAGTCGGGGGACGAACATTCTTTCGGTGGCCGGCAACAGTTTTCTTCATTATACCTTTATGTATGGCGTATTCGCGACAGTAGGAAAAAAGAAATGGTTCCAACGTTCCCGCGCGCCTCCACAAAGACTGTTTACCCGAAGCTCCCGTTTGCACGGGAGCGTACGAACGGACACGGGGCAACTTCACCGTGAAATGAGTCGCTGAAGAAAAATATACAAACACTCCCTGGGCTGCTTCGGCCCTCGTAACTGCGTCCTAAGGAGCCGTATACAGGATGCGACGGGGATGGAAAGAAAACCTGCCCGAAGGAGGGGTGATTCTAAATACACGCGGAGGTAAACCGAAAATGTAACGGGTGCGCGGGAAGTTGCTTCTCGCCGCGGAATATTTGTATTGAGCGAAGAGGGTGTTGCGGTGAAATGTTTGACGAAGTAAGAAGTTTAATTATATTGAAGGGATATCTTTTAACCGTTTTTCTTGTTTCTTTGGTACCGACGTTGATGGAACTAATTTTTTTACTTACAACTTACAAGTATTACAATTAACATTCTGTAGAATATTTAGATTAAATTTTTTTAAATAAATCCATAAATGAATATATATATATCCTTTGTTAGTTTGCTTTACTCCATACAAATGAATGTTGCACATTACAATTTTAATTTGTCCATTGTATTATACCGAGGTGCGAAGGGCTTCTGAAAAGTTCTCAAATAAATTAGTAAAGTGCTATATTAAACTACAGTCGAGTTAAGTAACGTTGTTGCAAGTTCCGGAGTGAAGGATCGAAGACATTTCGCACTGCAAAGGGTTAAAGCGTTGAAGTCGCGGGCGAAATGTTTAATAAAAGTTATATTGCGCGACGGAGCACACTTTACATGGAGATAACCTGCATTATTACTTGTATGTTTTCTTATTCTTAGTAATTCATTAATACAGATTCTATGCACATATAAATACAATATACATAGTTAAAGCAGATTAAAAGTTGAATGTGTCATTTCTTTTTGAACGTTGTGTGTAATGAAAGTTCTTTTATGGATCAAAATGGTTATCCGTCATTCGAGAGTTAATAAAAGTAACGCTCATGACGAGTTTATGCACGAAGAGCGTACCGATCAACGTGTTAAACTTTAATTGTTCGACAGCCTGTGTGATTCTTTCTTCGAGCTCCAGAAGATTTTCACTGTTAAGCCTTTGCTTGTCCAGTGTATCGTATTCGATACACAGAACGAGCACCTCGTACGCTTGTGTGTAGCGTGCTGATAGATAAAGCGCTAGGAAAATGACCTGTTCCCACGCTTTGTGCATTATACGGAATGCACATATTTTTGCAATTTCTTTTTCCCTATACGCAGCCTGGAACAACCACATGCATCTAGCGCAGAAAGTTTTCAGCCATTAGAAAATTTCTATCGATTTATGGATTAAGGAATATGCAGCGACGAATTTGCATACTCTTTAATCGTAGTTCAACATTTAATCGTAGTTCGACATATCAGAATCTAAACGAAAATCTAAGTAAATTAATCGTTCATGTCTTTCAATGATAATAACATGAAAATAATGTTATACATTTCTCTAAATAAAAATGAAGCTTTATATTGTTCCACTGAACCAAATGAATGTTTTCTTAAACATTTTGTGAAACATCCTGAAGTAACTTTAACATTTTTAACAATATTCTGTGAAACATTTGTTTCGGCGATTTTCAACTTTAGTCCCAGCCATTTTGGTATTTTCCATTTATGCCTGGAATATGAAATATATTCTTCCTGGAATATATTCTTTTTCATGCGAATTTTTAATATATTTTTAAAAATAGAAATACCGGTTCCGTAAATAGTTACAAATTACACGTGGACTGTGACATGAAATAAAATAAAACCAATAAATCGAGGCGAATGGAAATACAATGGAAGTCAACCAGCGGAGCGGGATATTCTGCTGTATGCGAATTCATTAAGCGTAGAAATCGTCAACTGCGCACGTTTAATTTCAGTTCTGTTGAAAACGAAGCTTATTACGAAGGAAAAAGAAGGGGGCAATTTTATATTTTCGGTTTATTTTTGCACGTGGTAACGCTCTCCGTCCGGTTGTACCATCTGTCCCATTACGCCCTGTATAAAAAAGCGCAGGAAGCACACGGACGTAGCGCGAAAACACTTCGAACTGCAGTTCGCTGTTTATTCTGGCGTAACACTTATACGACCCGCGCTTCAAGCAGCGAAGTTTACAAGGTGTCGAAGATTTCTTCCGCGGCGTTCTATGACGGAAAAACGACTGGCAAGGAAAAATCCTGCTAAAAACGCGGCAATTCGATAGTTAACTCCTCGCGATAGGATCCTCAACTTTTAATTGTAGAAACTTTAATTTTACAATTATTGGCACCGCCGAGGTATTTTCAAATTGAGAAATTGTTCAATCGTTTCTTCGTATGTACTCGATAAATATCGCGACAGAATTTTGAAAATGTTCCTATATAATTGATATGAAAGTCGAGAATAAGAATCGTTGACTGTTAACAGTAGGAACTTTAATGTTATAATTAGTGGAATTTCTAAGACATTTTTATGTTGATGAATTGTCAAATCACTTCTTTGCATGTAAAGATAAAAATCGCGGCAGATTTTTGGAAATGTATCTTTATGATTTGTGTAAAACGTAGAAAATCAGAATTTTTAACTTCTAACAATTTTATGATATTAGAAACTTTAAGTTTATAATTACTGAAATTGTAAAGTTATTTACAAGTTGAGAAATTGTCAAATCATTTCTTTCTGCAAACGCGAAAATAATAATCGCAGATCTTAAAAAATTAATTTTTATAATTTGTATAAAAAGATAAAAGATGGATCTGTAATTGTTCTACAGTTCCTGTGCCAACTGTTTCTTTTATTATTGTTTGAATACGTAGATATTTCTTCTATCCTTTTGCAGATTTACAATGTACTAATATTTATATAGATATAATATCTAATGATAGGCATACAATATAAA
This sequence comes from Nomia melanderi, assembly GCF_051020985.1. NCBI lineage: Eukaryota > Metazoa > Arthropoda > Insecta > Hymenoptera > Halictidae > Nomia > Nomia melanderi. The sequence continues at coordinate 9,799,350 of NC_135004.1, read as the reverse complement.
AACAATAGACTAAGTAAGTTTTTAGAGATTTTATGCATATATGACGTGTATGAGCATAAAATACAGGTAACGCAGAAAAACGTCCATAATTCATTGAAGATCACCGGTAATTATTCTACCACGTTTTCCGACTAATTTTTCAGGAGACTCTTTTACTCTCGGTTGGCTTGTTAATTCTCTAATTAGCAGATTGTCGTGATCCGTGTTTCGGTTTTTGCGTTTTAGAACGTGTAGTCCAATTACGTCCACGATGAATGGTACTTTAAGATCTTCGTGGAGTGTCTGGTTGGAACATTCGTCATGGTACAAAGAGTTTTCGAGTGGAAAGTTTGCAGGATTTTCGCGTTGAATGGTTTGGAACAGCCCCATAGTTCAACTCCGTAAACCTCAGGCAGGCTTTAATATCGTCTTGCATATGATTAATTTGTTGTTCACTGGAAATTGGGAATGAATGTGCATCAACGGACGATTTGTTCGAATAAAAGACGGTTATTCGCGAAAGCTTCCGTTTTTTGGTTTTTTTTTTATTAATTGTGTCACGAAATTCGGAGGTAAATGTGTACCACCGAATAAAGGCTTTATTGAGTCACTAATGGAGAAAAAAGAATGGCATTCATGCTTTCCACGCTTTTCATTTCATTATTTTATTTATTCGTTAGTTCGAGACCAACAATGCTTACTCGCTTAATGATTCCTTTCGTATTTGTATAGCCAGGAGAATTATATTATTTTTAATAATATCCCCGCAGGAAAATAAATCCTGTCTTCATTGTACATGTGCATTCGTGCTGAAGTATTTATTAATACAGAACAGTATTTATATTTAGCCAATACGAACAGAATAATATTCATATTTCATAAATTTAATTAAAATTCTTCTCAGCCAGTCATTATAAATTTCCAGTCCACTTTATAAATTCCAATTGATATTATAAAACAATCGTAACCACTTTCCTCGTGAAACGGACAGATTTTACGACAATACAATCTTGTAATAATAACTTGAATAATTTTCAATAATTCGAAGAAAATGTAAACATAATTTATTATGATATTCCTGTTAATTAAAAGAATACCCGACTTCATTATATCATTTTCATTTACAAACCGCGGTGGTTACACGACCACAGGAACACGGTCAAATATAAAACACAATTAAATTCAACATCGTCTGTAGCCGAGTTTCAACGTTAACCGTGAAAGTAAACTTCAGTTTAACTTAGTTTGTAAATTACACCGAGGGAATTTTATTTCGTGCAAAGATCCGTTTATTATATCTACGTGTGCACCGGAACTTTTTCTCCTCGTTCAAACTGAAATTTCATTATAATATTTCCCGAATCGCTGTTCCTCGGACTTTCCAAACTCGCGGGAACCTTCTGCTTCATTTAATTAAAATTTCGGCTCGCGCGCTCTATTCCGACCGGCGCGGCTTAATCAGCGCGCATCTATTTTGACCGGGTCATCGCAACAATAGGATTAAAATCGTGACGGGCAACGAGTAGCGACCAAGGAAACCGTGTTACGAAAATGTTCCGTGAGTTTTCAGTTATCAAACAAACGTTACAATCTCCGGCTGTCCGGGGGAACGCTGCAGTCCGTTTCATCAGCGCCCGATTCAGAAGAACTATCGAGCGTGAAGCGTTGAAGGAACGCGCGCGCGGCATTCTCGCTCTGCCAGCTGCGGAGAATTAACTTTTGTCGAAACAAAATCGTGCGTTGCGATAAATTAAAAAGATAAGTCAGATTGATGGCGCGAAGTGAAAAGTGGGGGAGCATGGGAAGCAAAGGGCCACGTACGGTTTGTGTGTTAATGCAAGCGTGCATGGGGATCGCGTGGAGACATTAATCCGAGGAATGCGGATTCATTATCGCCAGTATTGACTTAATTCACCTTGAAATTTGCTCTTCACTGTATTAATAATGTCGTGGTGAATGAGCTTGATCGCGATATAAAGTATCTCTTTTGTAGTGGGTATGTGTAATGTATTGTATCATTGATTTGTGGGTTTGTTGCGTTTATATTTATATTTATGTTTATATTTTGTATTTATTTAAGAAATAGGTATGTAGTTTAACAATTAATAATTATGAGTTGAAAAAGTAATTTAGATTAGCAAATGTAACTATAGTTTACATGGACATAGGAAGCGTAGCAAACTTTTGCGCAGGTTTAATAATGGAGGGAATCGTGTAAAATAGAATTATATAGAAGCTTTGATGAAATTTAATACTCGCGAGACTTCTTGCTTTCATTTTTGTTCGATTGATGGTTACTGAAGGGGAATTATTAGAGTTATTCCTTTCAAAATATTGCTGACGACGATCTCTGATAAATTCAATATCATTGTAAATAAAGTTTTTATTTATCTTTGGTTTTTAAACGAGGAAACCATTAGTCTTGGAGGAGAACCATGAAAATTGGTAAATGAATATTTAAACGTTAATATATACATACTTGATTTCCTTCCTCGCGTAATGAATCCACTATTCCAAGAAACCAGTTTTCATTAAGTACTTGTGTTTTGCAAACGAATTCGCAGCAATGAAGAAAAGTATGAATATAAACCGCATTTTTTGTGAATTTGAAAAATTAATTGATTCTCTATCTAATTGTGTTGTAAATCATCACTTGCGAATCTGAATTTTATATAATACCATAATTTATTATCATTAGTCATGTAATAAAAATAAATAAAATTACTTTTAACTAGTGATTTACAAATATTTCAAGCCTCCGATAAAAGTAAGACTTACAACGAATAAATAATTCATCTTCCACCTACATAACTAATTAAACATACAATAATTATTAATTCAGTAAATTAACAATATTTCAATTCCAAGATCATTGCACATGTACAGTTCGCACAACATTCAATTCCCTCCCGCAAAACCAAATACAAAGACACCCTGAATCATCCACTCACAAACGTCCATCTCCACGAGAAACATAAAATTCATTTCCAACGACAAGTTCCTGAAAAACAAGCTACCCCGTGCGTGGTCGATCGCCAATTCACAAAGTACAATAAATTGCAATAACTGCACACCCGCAGTCCACGAAATACTCATTTCCCCCCACAAAACCAGAAGCAAGATAACCCTCAATCATCCACTCACAAACATCCAAACCCCAGGGCAAACATGAAATTCATTTCCCACGGCAAGTCCCTGAAAAACAAGCTACCCCATGTGTAGTCGGTTGCCAAACAAATCGCAAGGCAAGGATTAAAAGAGCGATCATCGATCCGTGGAGCTAATCACTCGCCCCCGTCCCACGGAAAGAAACTACACGCGGCGACGGCGGGACGGTCGTGCCGGGGCACTAATCCGAGCCGAACGCCGAGTCCTCTAATCCGTGGAGCATCGGAATCGACCGGGTGAATTCGCTCGCGAACTTCGTAATTCTCGTGTTTTCTTGTCTACGCTGCAAGATCGGTCGCGAAGGAAGGAGGAGCGGGGAGGGGGCGAGCGAGGCAGGCATGAAATTTACGAGTCAGCGGAGGCGTTCCGGCGGCCGCGTCACTTTCGTCGGCATCGGCTTTACGATCCACCGTATTTATACGATCGTTGCTTTATACGTGTGGAAACTTCTTACTTACGGGCGGCGCATACACGCGGCTACGTGAGAAGAAGCTACGCGCAATGCGGCTACCTACGACCTGGAGTGGAATGAAATGGAATAATAAGAGAGACGCGGGGCTCGGCTGAAATACAGGCCGAACAAGGGAAGAAAAGCAGCTGGCGGGGAGAGGTTAGGGGATGACTGGTTGAGCAGCGTTGAGAGCGGGGCACGCCGGACGGCCGGGGAAACCGGCGGATGGATATAGTTTATGGTGTGGAACAACCTGTCCCTTCAGAACATTAAACCCGTGCATACGTGTACGGTGTTTTACATGCGTAATGCCGCGCGTCGCGCGGCCGCAGATATCCCGCGATGTTTTCGCGGGCTGCAAGGACGAGCCTGTCCTGTCCAAAGAAGAAGAAGCGGGAGGCGCGTGAAATGGACGCGGAGGCAGACGCGAGGCGTCATAACTGTTTAGATAAGAAGGGTTCAACGCAGAATCGGCGCAGGGCTGGGCGTGGTCCCAGTATCTTCTACGCATTACGCGTATCGATGTACGCCGCGACGAGGACACCGCTCGCGCGGAGAACAGGTTGGACTTGGTAACAGGTACGCCTGTTTGTGTTGGTGAAGGTGGTTCTAGAAATAGGACGAGTCGCGTTTTTGTGACTCGCGGCTGGGAGTGGGGGAGATGCGACCGGATGAGGTTCGAGTAAATGGCTTGGGGTATACCAGTTAAAGTCTTCGCAGGAGGATTTTGTTTAAAGATTTACGAAAGATTTATTCTACATTTTATTAATATCTGCGGATGATAGGGGTGAATTTATGTGGATGTGAATTAGAGATTTTTCAACTGAGGATTTCGATAGGTGTTTATAATTGGGGTGCAAATGTTTAGCAATAATTTTTGTGGGAATTAATGTCCGTTGAATAAATGGATTTCGTAGGTCTAGAGGTGGTCCCTTGCATTGCAATTCTTTATTGGTTAATATGTTTGGAAGAGAATTTTGTTGTTTAACAGTTTTCTGTGGGGAGAATTATATTACAGTCCGAAGCATACTGATGTTCGACAACGGGAGACTTGACAGAATTTTATATTATATTATAAAATATATTATAATAAGTAGAAACCGCTGTTTGCCTGCTAGAGATGTAAGACACGTGAAAAATAGCCCAACAGCAAAATGTTAAGAAATGCAAAAATCTGTCATTACTATCTTGCATTCTTTGTTAGAATTAACTAAAAGTTTCGCTTGGCAAAATTCATGGCAACACATAATCTTTTATGAAGGATATGTATGAAATAGTATTGATATTTTGTATTGATTATATCGGAGTTCTGCGAAATTTCTCTTTTCCATTAATTAACAAGTTTGATGGTATTTAATTTGCCGAATTTGGATTTAACAGTTTTTCGGAATGCGTGAGGAAGCTGAAAATGCTTTATTGCTGTGTTTTTGCGTTATTTTTTAGTTGAACGGGCGTGAGAAATGTTTTCTGTGGATACGCTAAATTTTTCATGGTTTTCGAAAAAAGGAGCAAATATCTGAAATAATCTGAAAATAAACGTGGGTACAGAATATGTTTAACTTTTCAATCAATGAGAAACTATAACGTGGTTTCCAGTTTTTAAAAGATAAAAATGCGTTTTGCATTTTATTTGAAATACAATTGTATTTTCTGTTTGTTAAGTGATTTCAAAGGCAGAAAAATAAACGAAAGACAGTCTGCGACAGTTTCTGACTGTTTGAAAACCTTTTTATATGCTACAACGATACAACAATCTACAGTCTACTTATTTATGATTTCATACATTATTCCAAGATTTGAAAGCTTTTTGAGCTATCCAAACATGAATGTTTCAGCATTAACATCTCGCTTGAAAGTATGTCAAACGACTTAATGAGATTGCGAAATTTATGAATGTACAACCAAAACGATTTTTTAATACTTTATTTGTACAAAGCGTAACACGAATTTTACTTTATTTTTAACTTAATACAACGTTTAATATGATAAATAAATATCTAATTTCTGCAAGCAAGCAAAAGAAAATTTAGGACTTTTGTCTTCGTTTTTTTTAGTTCAATTATATATTTTCATCTGGTATTGCAACTTTAAGAAACTGAGAACAGACAATTACGTACGTTCTTGAATAAATAAAATAATTTCATGGATTCTTTTATTATCTACAGGAGTTCTTTTTACAACAGCACTTTATATCTACATTTTATAATGCAGTCTGTATCTCGGGGCAAACTTTTTTTTGTGCTACAGTTGTTTTATTTGCTCTCGCCGTATACTATTATTATATTTTTTTAATTACGATTTTATACAGTTTTGGAAATTTCTTAACTACAGACAAGTATTTTACAATTAAACAATATTAAAGCGTCTTTATATAATCTTATTTTGGAATTTCCTAATTCTCGATTCCGTATTTGGCTTTGGTCATTTAGACATTTCAGAGGTACATGGCGAAATTATCGATGCCTAATTTCTAATTGTAAACTGACATACGATCTCAAATGAAAATCAACAGTTACACATGTCTAACATCTCGCGTGAACGCGTTTGTAACATTAGTTTACTAAATCAAACAGTTTACCTAATCCACTAACGCACGTTCCAACACATTCAGAATAATATTATGAACTATAGACTTTTAATTCACTAATACATGTTCCAAACCATAATCGTAAATTCTCAGGCAATGATACGCAGCCTAGACGTGGGAAGCTTTAAAATCTAATATAAAATGATCGAAATCGCATTGTATTTAACGGACTCAGTTTCTCGGAATCGTAACACACCGACGCGTTGAATAACTTCGGTGAAGTTAAACTTCGGTAAATCAGTGACTTGTTACGGCACCGTTTCACAAATAAGAATGCGGGGCAAACAATTTTCATACGAACGACTGAGAATATTTATCGTTCCATGAAGAAAGGATTTATCCCGCGAGGGAAAGACGAACGGCACGAACACAGGAGCTTCAGAGAGACGTAAACGTTTAATGTATCGAGAGACTCGGATAAGTTGCGTTCGAGGTATAAAGAAGAAAATTGGAACGCGGTAGAAAAAGGGGAGACGGTATCGATCGGCCGTCTATTGTCAACATTTTCTCCTTTAGTTTTACCCGCGTCTCATTTTACCATACATCGTAGGTGTCTGCCGGCGAAAGCTATCCGATACGAATCCCCTTTTCAGCCCCAATCACCGGCACTCGCATTCGATGTTCAATTTTATCCGCCGTATCACGATCGAGATCGCGGATCCTGTCTGACGAAGAAAAAACAAGAATCTGCAACGGTCAAACTCATCCCAGTCAGATCGGAGCCCTCCCATGCATTTTTAAGTCGCGAATCGAACAAGATGAAGGAAACCCTTTTACACGGTGAAACTCCCGAGACATGAGACGGACATTCTTTTTTCTGCCGAACATTGTTAACTCTTCGAGCATTACGTGTTTTCTTTTGTAGAAATCAGGTAGGAAGATGACGGTACCACGGTTCTTTTATTTCGGTTTTGAAATTGAGCTGAGCGTTACGTTTTATAGAAGTTGTAGGGAAATTTAGAAGCGATTGATTGCTTACCGCTTTCATTTGGGAAATTGGAGAGTAAATAATTTTTTGATGGGAAGATGGTTGTTTAGTAATTGTAAACGGAAATGTGGGTAAAGGAATGATTGATTTTAATCCTTTTTTTAAAGATAAGTCTCTTTTCTAGTTCTACTTCAAAAAGTGTTAAATGTTGCAATTGCTCCATTTTTCGATTTCTAAATAAGTAATAAAAAAATAAAAAGAAGTAATAGATAGAAACATAAATAAGTAAACTAAATTTAACTCTACGAACTGGTGAGTTGGCATTTAAACAGCTAATTACGATTATTTAAGTAAACGATACTTTTCTGGTTTTGAACATTTTTTAAACTGTTCCATTTTATTTACGAGTTTCGAGTTTCATTAACGGTTACAGTTATTAGTCAAGAAAATCGAGGAAATTAAGCTTGATGTTTGCAATTCAGTGTTTAATAAAATGTACGGAATCGATGCACGAGTTGAATCGACACGATGAAATTCATTACTAGGAAATTGAAAATTCAGAATATTCGTATGTTACTGGTGTAATAACAGTGAAGCATAAAATCGAACGAGAAATGAAATCGTCGAAGAAATTTTCCGTGCTGGAAGAATGATACTTTATGCTAACGAGTCTAATCAGGATAACAAGGCAACAGTGCCATCGAATAATGCATAATGTGGACGTTGCATTGGGATTACTAGTCGCGAAATGCGAGCAGCGGTAAAACGGATCCCTGGACGCGTGGAAAGGAGAACGGGGATCGGATTAAGCCATGGGTTCGTATTTCCATTTTGCTGAAAGTGTAATGAAACGGTCGTAGTAAGAAGACAAAAATGTATCTAAAGTAAATCCAGGAGAGATGGCTCACTGTTCTAAAAGAACGATTCCATCAGAGTTATTGATATTTAACAAAATAAAAATACATTTATGAAAGCAAATATACATATATAAGAAGGATAGTTCATATTGCGTGCAAGGTTCAGTATACTAAAAATAATTAAAAACGGATATTTCACCGTTGATACCCTATACTTACTCGTTCATAAGTATTGGTTTACTACATCGAATTCAAATTTTTATTGTATACGCTTCGTGAATATTAAGAAATATTATACAATGCAAGTATAGCGTGCATTTTACTTCCATCAAAGTTGACTTATTCTTTAAATAATCCCCCTCTAACGAAAAGCCGACGAAGCACGTTACAACAGAAGCAAAAGCAACGACTGTCGTTAAATACTGAAATAGAAAGCAAAATACAAAACTCCAACACATCAGACACACTAAATCGCAGCTTAACCTGTTAACCGTGGAATTTAATTTGAAAAATCTCTCATAACGCTCGCAATAAAATCGAAGAATGAAGCGTACATTCCTCGAACACAGGCCCAATGCGCCCATAATATATTCCAACAAAAAGCTAAACCGAACGAAGGAGAATTACATGTTTATCAGAAAAGATAACTAATTCATCGTTCAAAGAATTAGTATCATTTCGATTTTAAGACGACGCGTATACTCGCCGAACGCGGTTAACCAGTTAAACGCCACGATACACGAAAACATAATAATAAACCCACAAATAATAAACCCACAGTGGTCATCCGCTTCCTCCTATAGCCATTAAGCAACGACACCAACAACACCAACGTAACGCACGATTCAAACATTTTTCTAAACGTACCGTTAAAGTCGTTAAACCCGACAGACGCGCAGTTTAGAGACAATGTCCCATAAACAGCGAGTCGTCGGCAAGAAGGGGGAAGGGTTGCGGGCGCCGCGGTTACAAACGCGGGAACGCGGAAACGAGTGTTACCATCCTTTTTGTCTTCGCGCGCACCCGGTGCACGCGTGTGAGTATCTCCGTTCCTTTTGCCATTTCTCTTTTTTTTTTCTCCCTCGCGGCTCCGCGTCGCGACGGACGCGCACGGGGCGCGGCGTCGCATCCACCGAATGCAATTTAATATTACCGCTGGCGGAGGGCACGTAGTGGGTACACGTGGCAACGGCGAGGGAGTCAGCTTTGCATACCGCCGGCTCGTCCGCATTCATTTACACTAATGCACCACAATTTGCGTTTGCATTTGTCGCGGTGCTCAATGTAACGCGGCACGACGAACGCGCGGTCTGTCTTTTATCCCCGTCGGAGTCGCGTGCGATCGCACCCTCACGCGCGCGGTCAGTGATACCGCGGAGGCTCGCGAGCCAGAAACGAGCCGGAAATTGCGATAGCGGCGGAAGAATCTGTCGAATCGAGGACGCTCGTTTTCCCGTCTACGCCGCTCAGCCGATCCGCGCGTATCCAATGGTCAATCCGATCCATCCGGTCCGGCAGGATTCAAGGGATGCAATTGATCGCGTGGAAATGCATCGCGCTCTTTCTCTCGCTGTCTAGCCTTTTCTTCTTTGCCCGTGATTTCTTTTGTTCGCCGAGCGGGTAATCACTGATAAGTTCTCGGAGATTAGTGGGGGAATTGAGTTAGCGGGGAACTGGCGGCGGCAGGTGTTCTTTGGATGGTTTGAACGGTGATTCGATTGTGGAAGGCAATAACTAACCAGCTGAGGGTACGAGGACAGCATATTTATGTTTGTACTGTAATTCGTGGGTGAATGTAGATATTTATGGTGGATATTTTGTATTGTATGGTTGTCTTGAAATAGGTACGGAAGGTATTGAATTTTTATATTTGTGCAATCTTAATTGGTTAGTTATTGGTACGTTTACATTATAATGTGAAGTAATACTTCGATTTTCTTGAGTGTCGCTGTTGCTTTTAAATGTGGAGTGAAATTTAATTTGAAGATGTTCTTTTGTAAAGTTGTTGAGATTGTTTAAAGACGCTGGCGGTTGTTTAATCATTTTTGGTGCACTTTTTAAGAGTACCCTGGAGAATTTTTCTTTATCAACAGATATTGTTTTTTCAAGTATTTCATTCGCCATGAGTTCTTATCTTTTTTTGTTCAATGTAAAGTTTCTGTTATCTTACAGAAATAAACATTGTAAACAAATATATTAAAAGATAGTAGAATAATGCTTAGTTTAATGAAATTTCATTTAAGAGTATCAAATTTTTCTTCAAGGTGCTTACAAATTATAAGACTTGTTGGACAGTGCAATAAATTTTTATTTTCAACATGTTATACTTGGTATTAAGATAAGTTCGATAGTATACGAGAGCATTATTTTCAGCTAATCGTGAAGCAAATGTTTTGCATACGAATAAATTTCAGTATTTTTCGCGTCACAGGTGAATTATTTTGAAAAATACTTGTTTAATCATTCTTTCCTTCTTATTTTAATTAAATGACCAGTAATTGATCGTCGAATATAGTTCCAGTTGGCTGCTCAGGATTGCTATTTCAAGATAGTTAGTAGATAGTTAGTACTTAAATACATTCACGGAACGTACACTTCATCCACTTCTTCTTTTTACTCTTTTCCTCGATCTGGGCGTGGTAACTAAATACCGACCTTTGAGAAACTAATTTCTTTCAGTGCCGAACTCCAATATTTGCTGTTACAAGGAAGTTGTAGAAAAATAGTATCGCTAACATGGATGCCGGAAGTTGAACTGCAATTTGTAACCGAGTGAAGCAAAGACGAAACAAAGTTCCGCTGTTTCAGGAACACGCAGCTTTTAAACGTTGTGTTGAAGTTTTAATTGCCATTTTGTATTATATGTGTCAGAGTTGCATTATCCTATAATTAATTCGTATCAAAACACACTTTCTTCCGTTTCTGAACCACTACAGTTACATATAATACTAATGTATAATATCACTTGACATGATATTAATATTATTATTAAAATTATTAATTTATAATAATCATTTATTAACACTATATTCCAATGTTATACGCGAAAAAATGTTCAGATATGCTCTTATTTTTATTACTGTTAAATGTATATAGACATGTAACTTGTTATCAATTATAATTTCTAAAATATATGTTTCTGTCATTTCAAAATTTTTCGACATTTCGAAATTTTTAAAAAGACATATTTCTCATATGTTTGTATTTTACTGAAGCTTTATACGTTGTTGACTACGCTGCTCCCAACACCTGCACTTTAAAATGATTATGAGCTATTTCATACAGTTATTCGTCTAATTGAACTTCTAATGAAACTTGATCACGTTCAACACATTTCATACAGGAATAAAGGTTGTTCTGATTAGAGATAGCAATAATTGCGTACTTATGCTGTTCTGAGACACATGAGTTCCTGATAATGCTCGCAGTCTCGTGCATCAGGTTGAATTGCAAGGAACGAAACCAGCATTACCAAAAAAAGAATCCTATATAACATTAGAACATTCTGGAACTTGTCATTCGTCGTGCTTTATTTCACCTAGAAACGTTGCTATCATTCCTGTCATTTGTCACCATCATTTGAATCATTTTTCTGTAGTCTGGCTATTTCGAATATTTAATTATTCGAATTATTTTCTACACCTGAAAAAAGACAGTAAGGAAATATACACTTTAATAGCTTGGAGTCTTTCATAAGCTATAGTTATAAGTTATATAACTATGCTTTCATTACTAATTTCCTACACTTATGTCATTGTATAAACTATGCTCCAAAACAACTAATTTTGAAACTTGAATGATTTTGAAAAAAATTAAGTTTCCAGTTAAATCTCTCGTTGTCTGTAGTAATAGTATATAGGATCTTATGTTTTCTTACATTATGGATTTTACATTAGAGATTATGTATTTTGGTAATTCATTCTGAAGAATATTTATATAATGAACGGAAACAATTTGATAAACAGATTAAGCGGGATAGAAAGTAATACTTTGGCATTAGACATTTTAATGTAAATACTTCGAGACTTCAAAATAAAAATAACAATATTATGAAAGAAGGGAAAGTGTAGCAGGCATTTGCAGCTGAATAGTATTTTTACATATTTCTGGAGTTGACGTACAGTTTGATTACAATAATTACATGGTTTAGCAATGTATGTTTCTAATTTTACAACTACGTCGTAAATGAGCACGCTCCTAATATTCCATGAATATCATTCACATGTTATTAAACTAAGGTATTAAAATGTAATTAAGCTGCATGAGTTTAGAGCTGATTCTAGAGTAAGAGACTGAACATAATTCTAACCACTAATATAAGAGTTAACGAATGTAGTATAGTAGGTATTTTATTGGAATTTGGTGAAATATAAGTAGGTATATTTGAATGTAATTATATTTGAAACTATAATTTTCGTTTATCCTTTCATTCCGAAGTAATTATACCTTTCCAGTTCCCTCTCGAAACACTCGTTTTTGCGGTACTGCATAGTCTAAGATAATCATTGGTTCAGTATTCGTACATTTCAAAAAATCAATTTTTTCTATTATACAATATTTATTATTAACAAATTCAATATTCAGAAGTATAAAATGTAATATAATAATTGCACGTGTCACTTTATTCTATTGATATGCTTAAATTAAGTTAAAAAGATAAAATAGGAATATAATTCAACAAATTATTTAATTAAACAAATCTTCCAATTTTCCATTACAACAAATTACACCATTAAAGAAATTCTCGAATTTTCCATTTCAGTAAACAATTCCATGAAACACATTTTCAAATTTCCTATTCCAACGATCTATTTTATCAAACAAATTCCCAAACGCTTCATTCCACCAAATTCCTTCATTAAAAAACCAATCCCCACCTAATTCATCTCAGCACAAGAAAAGAATATAAAAACATTTCCAAGACATTCACGTAACGAACATGCTCCATCCGATTTCCAGCCGCGTGTCCCCTTTCCCCTTTCGCACCGGACGCACGGTGGATTCACGGTCACGGCGAATCTCTTTCGTAAATTGGTTAAGTTCGACGGTGCATCGGGCGGACCGTGTGAAACAAGGGTTGAAAAATCATTTAATCGGCCGGTCACGAAATAGCGCCGCGGACAGGCCTCGATTAACGAGCTCCCGGTGTATTAATTAACCGTGGGCGCGGGAGCTTCCTTGCTTACGTCTAATTTGCTGCTCGCCGTTTCCTCCCATTGTGGATATTACACACACGTGTGACGGCCGGGGTCGCGAGAAGAGCCGGTGCAACGCTCCCGCGGCCCGCGTGTTCTCTCTTCCGGCCGCGCGCCGCTTCGGTCGTGCTAAATCATCTGGCCGCGGCGCAGCAGGTTGCACTCGCGGCCCCTTCCGCGACCGTGCGACAGCTAAATTTCGTGTTCTATTAGAAAATTCATAGGCGCCAGCGCCCGTGCCTCGGAACCGTCGCGATGAAAGGCCTCTAACGAACGTGCCTTTTTAAACCGACTCTTTCTGTTTTTCAAAACACGCCCGCCCTTGTTACCGTGACCGTCGACGCGTACGCTGCCTAATTGCGTACGTATCATCGCGCACGTCCCGGCGCAACGGTCTCTCTTGTCTTGAGAATCTAATTGCGAAATTGAACTGATGAATGGTACACGAGATTGTTTTTCTCGATAGTTTATTAATTTTCGTATTGTTTCTTTGTCTTGCGTTAGGTGTCCGACCTACTTGGAATGTTGTGTTTGGTAACTGGTTGATGTACGAATTCTAACATTAGCTTCAGGGGCATTTATTGTATAGTTTATTCTATTGTTCCTAGGAAAATCGATGTTCGTTTATTTAGGTTTTGAAAGTTAAGGGTTTGATAATTGATACTTGGTATGCGTCAAATTGACGCGTTTCGTAAAGTGTTACAGAATATCTGATTTTTGTCATTTTTTGTAGTCGCGTCTTGAACGAGCGAGTACTTTGAAAATGTAAGTCTCATTTCGTTTATCCTATTTAGCAGCGTCTTAAACAAATTTCTAGCTGTTACGAGTATCCTATCTCCCCTCGCACGTGTTACTGATTTCTCAGACTTCAGCCCATTATCGGACGCGTTCGCTACTGTGAACATTCCGTATGCGGAAATACTCTCGTACCCGATCATACCTGAACACTATACTTTCGAAAACATACGAAACTTCATTACTACTATCATTTAACGAAATAACTTAAACGCTTTCTAACTCCAACCATTTTCCCCGTTCCACCTGACAGTAATTACCGTTCGCACCCACATCGGGTAAAAGTGGAACAGAAAGTTTGCTCCGATTCCAATGGTCGGAGCCCACGAAATCCCGTGCACAATTCGACTGATCTATCAACGGCTCCAATACCCGATCGGCCGGCTCGAAACTTCGCAAGACGTTAAATGTCTCTCCATACCGCTCCCGTGGCCGCCAAGCGTCTCTGCGTTCGATTCGGCTGGAGCCTAAAAGAAGGAGAGAAAAAAAGAAGGAGGAGAAAAGCAGTTTCCGCGCGCGCGTTAATTCGTTTGATTATCCGACCATTTAGTTTTCCGTTCACGGTCGATCTGCTCGCTTAATTAACCGGCCCCGGCGTATTCACTTAACTGCTCAACTAATTAAGATTTTCTTTTAATCGGTGGCTGTAACCGCGCCGTCGGGCCCGCTTGGGGATATCTGAATATCCGATCCTCGGCCGGTTCGGCTCGCCTAATTATCTGGCCGTGCGTATCTCTTTATCCATCTGGCGCGGCCATTCGAACCGGCGGAACGTGTTTGACGACGCTCGCGCGGAAAGGAGACCCAGGCCCATTCGCGAGGCAAACGCGTACGCCACGGTTTTATTAGGTTAGTATCCGAATTCGTGACCTATTGCCTGGATTTGGGCAATTGTAATCACGACTCCATCTATAGGCTGTCTGCCACTCGTTGGATAGACTGAGATGTGCGGGCCTATCTATAAGTGGTCAATTTCTATTTTTTCTTATCTCGTTCATCGATGCTAATTTGATGTTTTTAAATAGTTAGATGCGATCAAACAGAACTGTGAAGAGAGACATCTCTTGTCTTGATAGTTATCAGGTGGTAAGCGAACAATGCACGATACTTGTTAACGCGAATATGGGATTGCGAGAGTAGTTCTCACATCGTGTATAGTTTGGCATTGTTCGTGTTTATGGTTTTCGACTGTATGCCGGGTTGTAACAGATTTCAAGATAATCCAGATTTAACCTGGAACACTTAGACTAATTAAAAATTTGCAGAATTTTTAATGTCTTTCGTTCTAAAAATGTTGTCAATGTTTCTTTGCTTATAAATTTTTTGTATAGCTTCTTTCAATCAAATAATGATTGTTGTGTTGTTAGAAGACCTATAAAAGTTGCTAAAAAAGGTGTTACTGAGAACATTAAAATGCATTTGTCATAATCTTACATTAAAAAGCGATCTAACAATTTTCTTTGACCAATAGTCTTCAAAGAATAATCAGATTATATTGCTTAATATGATTGACTGACTCATAATTGCAATTACTACTTCTATTGAAAGTTTGAGCAAGAAATCCTCGAACGTTAGTTATTAGTCTCCAATAAACTATTTAAGAATTGCCAGCTGATTGTGTGCTAATCGAAGAGCTTGAATAAATAATTGTCCTTAAGAAAGGCTCAAATCGAGAACTCGTTGCCGACCTGATTCTAAGGGTGGCAAATGTCGCGCGGTCGAAAGGTGTTGTGGTCTCGTTATGACACCCACGTCCGCGCGCCACGGCGATGATGACGTTCGTCCAAAACAGCGGCGAGATTTGCGTCATTTCTCCGCTTGCCTTCCGCTTAACCTTGCATGCGGATTGAATTGATATAGGGAACAAAACGTGACCGAAGCAGCCTTGGACACGCATAATATATGAATACTATTTTTAATAGAATTCCTAGCAACCGCGATTCGATATCCCTAAAAATAGACCTCACAGCACGAGGACGGATTCGTGAGGACAATACAGAAAACATAGTTTTCTTTTATTCAATCACTGCTAAAGTTGCTACCGACTACAAGAATCAGAAAAGACGTGCATCTATCATTGACGAGTGGCTATATATAACAGGAATAAAACTCGAAATGGATAGCTGAGTCTTTATGGATCACTGGAAGAAAGTCTCCGCTGCGACGGTTTAATAATAGAACTACCTAGCATTTAGTACGATTGATATCCTTATGAAAATCGTAACAATATATTATTTTCGGTTTCTTCGGACATTCATTATAGTATTCAAGTGAAACTGTGTATTTTCAAGATAATTTCGAATATTAAATGCTTTTAAGATATCGATAATTGAAAAACAAAAAACCCGAAACCAGTCTTTTTGACTGTTAATTCTAGCGTTAGAAACAATTGTTTCATCGTGACTTCTTTACAGTCGAGTATTTCTAAATTAATATTCCAAACGAACTTATAGTTTTATTCGAAAAGTTAGCTGAAATGTAAATTTTCAAGCATTGTACCGAGAAGGTTTAAGCTTAACACTTCCAGTGGCACGTAAGTAATTCCATAGATGACACAATTGTTTGCAGGCTAAAAAATTAATTCTCACGATAATGAATTGAAATAAATTTTGTTAGGATCTGCGATATGTAAGTAGGTTGGAAAGAGTAATAACCGTAATATATCTTGATCCCCCAGGTCTAGTTCCATTAAACAAATCACATCGACTTTGTTGAATATTTAAGAGCACCGTTGTGTCGGCGCTCTTAATTCATCTCGTCCTAAGGAAGTTCATTTCAGCCCCATAATTGCGCGGCACTCATCGTCCGCGTGCGTAACAACAGGCAACGAAAATAACTAAACAACGCATTACGGTCAAGTGCGACCTATTTTCCGCGCGGTCTGCCACAGCCGACTTTTCACGCTCAGCATGCCTAATAATTATTCCCAGAAACACAGGGCGGCATATCGAACGCGTTATTTCACTCTGCGAAGCAACTGGGCTGTGTTCTAGCCGTCTACGTCAAGTAAGCGCGATTAGATCTTGGAAAAACCCCGAGTGAAAAAAAGTTAGATTTTCGAATCGCATCCATCTATTTCAATTTATTAGTTGTCCCCGTCGGAAATCTGTTGCAGTTCAATCTCACCACAAACAGGTGAACAATAATAGTTTTGATTTATATCCCTTGAGCAGTGAAAAGACGTCTCTTCGTATTTGAAGGAAATAAATATTTATTTAGAAAAGTTTTCAGTGTGCTTTTGCATTGGTTCATACTATCCAATAGTATATAAAATTGTTATATTACAATAGGTTATAATATTATTATATTATTTATCATTACATTATTATTACACAATTAATACATTATTACATTATAACATTATTATTCCATTATAATTACATTATCATCGCATCAACATCAAACTAAAACAAATTTACTCATTAAGTCCTATGAAATCTTTTTTTTGAATTTTTAGATGAAATTTTGTATTTCGAATAATGAGTGTCTATACTGTCTTGGAAAAATAGTGAAAAAAATCTGACATATTCAATATACTATAAATAGCAGTGGCATATTCATAAATCACCTAATGTAATTGTTCGTAACATTGTTTATATTCAATGTTAGTGCGCATAAATAGAGTTTTCGTTATTATGGAAACATTTATTTTGTAATTCCAAGTTGCAAAAATTTTAACTTTGTTATTTCAAATTTTCCAAATAATTTCTCGCAGCAGTGCAATCATGGACCATTTTATAAATCTTCAGAACTTCAAACGAAGTATAAATTTTATCTGGAAATAACGTCTGATTCGATTTATTAATTCTAAATACTAACTCATATTTATCCTAATCATTAGACACATTATTTCTTAACAAATAAATTGTCCATAACAATTTAGAGTGAGTGATCTATTAATAGATCACTGGGACTTAATGGGTTAGCCAATTCCCACTTCACCATAGAAATCATAAACACCGTCGTCCGGCCAAGAAAACAATCTGCCCAAACAAACCAATTCGAAAGTGCGCCGAAACGAACGCCACTGCATACCTAGTTCGTTAAGGGTTAAACGAGCGCCCGGAACCGCGAAACTGGACCGCAAGCGCAGACCGCGTCGGACGCATCCCCGGCCGAGGGATGCGGTCCGTAGTTGCATAAATATTATGCAAATACCCCGGCGCGGTGTTACAACGCGTTACCCAGGGGCCGGGAACCGGAGGACGGGATACGTTACGGTTTTACAGGCCACGGCGCGGCTCGGTACGTTTCGCATCAGTCTGGCCGCGGCACTGCCGAGCAAAGTGTCGTTGCTTATATCCTCTGAGATATGCACGACTCGCGTGTTTCCCTTATCACTTGCCAAGATAACTTGCACTTTGCATACGCGGCATAATTCAACGGCGAACCTACTTCACCGATCCTTCTCCGCCACACGTTCCCCTTCTCCCCTTTAACTCCTCCTTCCCCTTCTCCGTCAGCCCACGGGGTTCGTATCTCGACTCGGCCCTAAAACGCCGAGCCCTATAGCCCGGGCGGGCGCTTACGCTTCTTACCTCATCTCCTTACAGCGGGGCCGAGCCCCCTTGCGACCTCTTCCCCCGGCGTCGTTTCCCGTCTCTACGTTCTGCGCAGTTCGATCTCTGCTTGAACGCGCGCTCCGGGCTCGGGAAACGAGTCGGGGTCTCGGGAATGGTTAAGAAGCAGGATGCCGAACCGGGGGAATGGCCGTTGAAGGTTGGTTATATCTGCATGCTCGCAGGCCGGTATCAGCCAGCCAGAATGCTCGAGCTGCTCCTTACCTCAGCCCCTTGCCTTCATTCGTTTCTTACCCTTTCCAGGGCTCTACTTCCCTTTCGGCTTGTGTCCTTTCGGCCCACCTTACCGGCGACTATCGTCGAATTAGTGGGATCGTAGGTGTTTGCGTGTTGGCTACCGGGTATTGAACGGTTCCTTGGGAATTAAGCCTTTACCGGTGGCCTGGAGTCTTGGAGTTGTGGATCTTCTTCGTTAGCACTTGGGTTACAGAACGAGTCAGTTTCACGCATATTGAAGTTCCTAAATGTTATTTTCGATATGTTAACTGTATTTCGGTTGATGCAATTGTAAGGATATGTACGTCAATTATCCATTATCAAGCCCTAATCTCCAAAATGTTAATAAACGTGCACAAATTCTTCTAGGAATAGTGGGATAAAGTGTACAATAAATGATTGGATCTAGTGTTAACTGGAACTACCGTGCCAGTCAAAATGATAGGTTTTAGGTTTGTTATTCCGTAATTGTTGATATGTTAACAGTGATAGAAATCCGAAATGATTCTGAAGATAAATAGTATCAGTTGATTATTCTAATATAAAGATCATGTATAAATTTTGTTAAATGCGTGGTTCTAGTGTTAATTTCATTGAGTCGGATAAATAATGCTGTTTTTCTGTGATTCTTTTGAGCTGAAATTCATTCTTCAATATTTATAGGTGATGTTAAGTAAAGTAATATTAGAGAAAAGGTTTTATCTTAATTTTTAAATACAAAAGACGTATAAATAACTGCGTTATTTATGGGATGACCGTACATTATATTGTAGTAACTCCAAGATAGATTGCAGGAAGAGATCGGACAGTATTGATGTTTTCAAATAAATTTAAACTTGGAAGGTTACTGCTGCTTTAAATAAAGCAAGGTCTATAATTTTCAGTGTATTCATACTTCGTATCGACAATTCTCGCAAAAACGTGATTAGGGAGTAAGTTATCCTCGAAACTTTATGGAAATGTGGCCGAACTACGCCAAGCTTATTATATTTAGTAAAAGTAAAATTTCAATGGTATAGTTTATATTACTCCACAAACTAAACTGATCGTGACGCTTGATTATTAAGAAAATGTCAATTTTACAACAATCATTATCCATGAATTTTTTAAGCAATCATTCAGTAACAATGGTAATCAAAATTCTGGATCAAACTATCTACTATTATACAAGAAAAATGAAAACCCCCTTTTAACATATAATCATAAAGGTTAACACGTTGCCGACTGGAAACGTTAATTGACGTTTTTCATTTCACAGTCATCGATGACCAGAGATATTAACCAGAAATATATATAATTATTAACAATATTATTTAAAAATTATTATTTCACTGCTAAATTTTAATTAAAAATCTCCTCTAGTAAGGTACTTACATTATGTTGAATAGAAGCATGCCGCCAACATGTGTTAACCGCGCCAGGATTAACTCGACTGCCGAGTACCTGCGAGAGGATAAAAACTACGACGCGTTATCGTTACATGCTCCTTCGCAGATTAAGGAACACTTTTTTATCACGAGGTAGCTGGGACTGAGGTACCGAACACGTGGACTCCGTGTCCTCGTTTTAAGATGTTCGGTGTCGTAAGCAGAACCGAGGGGTTGGGGCATCTTGTTATTGGCTGGGGATGTTATACGAATTGGGTGTCCTCTTTTTATGAATTATGAATGGTCGTATTTGTCTGCTGGTTTGTTTCTATGAATAGCGATGAGTTCATTATTCTTTATTACTTGTCGTTATTAAAGGAACTTTGATTACTTCAGTGTCGCTATCCTTTTTTTTCGGAATTTGTTGGTTTGTTGGAAATGTAGGGTAGCTGTTTTTTCATTATTTCTTGGTTTCCATGAGTGAAGACAACTCTTAACTTCATAACGCTTGTGCTCGTGGAATATATAGGTCAATTTTGTCATTTATTTAAACTGTAGCATATATATTTTGTTTCCTATACACAGCTTTCACCGCGAAGAATCGAATGTTATCGAATTTTAATAATTAATCGAGAACAAGTTTAACAATTGAAATTTTTATTATTATTATTATTATTATTATTATATCCTTGAAACTGTAGTATATATGAAAATACTGGTAAAATGAAGGTTAAATGATCTTTAGAGATCTGTAATATTTTATAAAATGTCTTTTGAGTAAAAGAAATAGCAGGTACTTACCTGTTTGATGGTTGTTGTTTATCTCCTGTGTTTAAAAAATAATCCTAACTTCAGAGTGCAGGACAATTGAGAGTTATAGGAGTTCGATTAAGATTTTAAGGTCTTTCGCTTTATTCGAGCTGAACTGTTCAGAAGAGACTTCCGAGTTTCGTGTACCTTTGGAACTTCGTTACTGCAACGTTGCTTCAACGAAACTTGGAACCAGCTTCGGAATTATAAATAAAGATTCAATGAAACTCATCCTTTTCGCAGCGCTAATACCACTTGCCCCTGTGAATTTAGGTCGTGAAATATGTAACTTCAAATTAATGCTTTTAGACCACGCGACGAGAATCAATTACTATCGCGATTATTTTCTTGCCTTGTCTGTTCGTCAAATAGTATACTATACACCATACGTTTGTTTTGATGACCATTGTGTCTTTATTCGAAATTAATATTTGCAATGTTTGCGATAAGATACTTCATAATTTATATTTTTCCTTCATTTCCTTCATCTGTATAGTAATTCTAGTAATAACATATTTTAATACTAATTATGACTTTTCTTACTTTGTTGACACGTTTGACTTTAACATTCATATCTATTTTTTATTTTGATACATGTAATAATACCTTTTTCTTCCTAATTACAATGCATACTCTATATGTCTTGTTATCACAATATTAAATTTTTTATATTACCTATTACACCTTTATTTTTATATATAATTAATATTATATTCACATTCATGTATTTCATATAATTTTATTAAAAATTGCCAGTAATACTTATATTCCCAAGTTTTCATTAAATGTAAATGTTCTTAATTGTCCCATCTCGAAAATCAGTTATATTTGTACTTATATAATAACGTGGACCGAAATCGTTACATTTTACATTCACATAACTTACACATTCGTGCTCGTTCACTTTCCCTGGGCGTTCACCTATTCGTTGAAGCTCCACTTTCAACGAAGCCTTTTCATGGCCGATATAGGGACTACCTCGAAAATGCTGAATGTGAAGAAGATACCGGAACGAGTGATTTAGATATCCTTGGGGACAAGTTTCGTAAGAAAATTTATGCCACCAGATAGAAGATGGAGTGGTTTAAAGTACGCCCATCTTTTTCCCCGTCAAGAAATATTGTCACCCCTTAATTATCATGGATGTCAAATATTTTTCCCTCGTCACCGATAAAACAAAATTATCTAATGTTTCAAAAAATGATGCACATTTTACGCCACTGTTTTAACTTTTCCATATATTGTTTCTATAATACATATCGATATATAAAAACCATAGAAACACGTGTGATCAATTACAGATTTCATTTTCCATATTATTGGAAAATATTATATAACACTGGGGCCGGCTTGTCCCAGCAGAAACAATTTTATCAGGTAAATTGATGTACATCGAGAATATTGATTCCCAGAAAGTTCAGAAAAATACGTATGACAAATACAGATTTACTGTTTCAATATCAAATGAAAAAGTTTTCGGATTCGCTGTGACGTTTGATACACACCAAATTTTCAATGGTGTTTCCAGAAAAAGTTATTTGTTTTAAATTTACGTCGCGATATCAGGTGTTTTGTTAATTTATTAAACATATTATTATAATTACCTTAGAAAATAAATTAGTAATAAATTTATAATAAACCTGGTAAAACATTTTGTAGATATTTTTACACTATATATATATACAAAAACTAGAACCATCAATCTTCAAACAAATATCTTTGCCCGTTACACGAATCGAAACAAACCACATCTTACATAATAATAACAACAATCCCTCGAAATTGTTGCAACTGTTTTCATCCGATCCACACGCACGGTTTTCTAGAAACTCGCGAAAGGCGTACCCAAAGATCGATCGCTGGAAGTCAAAGTGATATTTCAAACACGCGAATTTTACGCGGCGACTCGAGGGACGACTTCCACGGTCACGGAATCCGTGAAATTTTTTCGCGATTAAACCAATTTACCTTGACAAATATAAATGATAGAACGGTCGCCCGGTAGAAGTTTACGAGGGAACGCGACGGAAAGTTACTACCGTAACTGATTTCGATACCGTACGCCGGCCGAAAAACCGGCGGAGTTTCAGAAGGCAACATATTACAGCTGGCGATGTCGGCTAATAAAAAATTATGAATTAATCTTAGCGTAGCGGAACGAAACTTTTGTTTCGTACGTCCGTTTCGCATTCGGTTAATTAATGTTGCATACACGCAGGTCCGGTTTTCGACGTACGCTGCACACCTAAAGTTCACCCATTACGAGTCGTTTAAAATTTCGGGCGGAATTTAAAACGTGCTTTGTCACGTTCAGCTTCACCTGTTTGTAGCATTGTTTGAAGAAAGCTTATTGTTGTGCTTTATTTGGTACACGTTTTGCTTGAAACATTTTTGTTTTCAGCTATACGTTAACCTCTTGTACAATGACCAGGCTTGTGGTATAGATTTTTAACCAGTTAACTGCGTTCGACGAGTATACAAGTCATCTTAACACTGTACACGGTGCTAACATTTCCAACGATAGGCTATTTAGTTTCGCTTGAAGTTTTCGTTAGAATATGTTATAAGTGCATTTGGCCTGCATTTGACAAGTATACATTTCATTATTTTATTTGATTGCTTGCACAATAAGAGATTTTTTCAACTAAATTCCACACTTGACGGATTAATTTAATAAATTAACATGTTCGCTACCAGCGTTACATATTTGTGACTGCCGTAATCCTATATTTTATATAATGAAAATGAAATTAATCCTATAGATATTGTTATTAGAAGTTATAAAATACGACATTATATTTAGGAACTCCATGACTCGTTTTAGTTTCATTTTTCTAATATTTTGTTTAAAATATTTATTAGATTGAAGAAAATATTATAATTGAGCAGACCGTCACCGAAATGAGCGCTGGTAGCGAACGTGTTAATCAATCTCATTCGTCGCATGCAAGTCGAAGCTAGAAACTGCTTTCCTATTATTTATATTTTACCTTCAATGTAAGTATGCGTTTGCAATAAATAGAAAATTTCTTTGTGTTCCGTCAAATTCTTAATAATAAAGCATATTCGGCAAGAGGTTGAACGAATAAGAAAATGTGAAAGCGGACGATTAAACAGTGAATGTTTAAACAAGTTCACGTGTTTGAAATTTAATTCGCGAGAAATATAATTAAATAGAAGCGTACCTCCTTTTTTATGAATTTTATGTGGGTGAAGATGGAAGATGAATTCTATTAAAGTGTAGCGAGTTATGATGAAAATATTGAACTTCGTGTTTGAATTTCGTGAACTCTGGATATCTTTATGAAACTTTCGGGTTTAATGCGCGTGCGCTGGGAGGATTTAACTACTTACGTATTAAATTTGAGAAATGAGTAATTTCGTATTATCCGGGTCATAGCAAGTGGAACGAGTTTTATTATCGAACACATTTATTCAGACGGTGAACTATTTCCAGAAACTGCAAGAACCGCTGCAACTTTTATTAACAGACTAAATTCTCTTATAATGTTTGAAACGTAGGTAAACTTTTCGACGATTTCCCGTGTTAAATTCCCGTATCATTGTATGCATTATATTGTGCACAAAATTTCTATTTCAATTTTGTCGATCGACAAAGTTGCATATTTTCATTGTAATTCGCTGGAAACGAGAATTTTCATTTGAATATGTTTAAAATAACAATTTTGTTTTAACATGTGGAGTTTACACGATACTGTGTACAACACGATACTGCATGAAAGAAGAATTAATTGAAAACGAAAAACAAAATCATTCCATTTGAAGTCTTCCCATTGGAAAAATCGAGGTTACAAATTTGCGGATTGCATATTTACACGCGTATGAATGATTTGACTGAATATGGTTGATGTTAGCGACAGGAAGTTATTCGATACGGTGAAATAACCGAAACGTAGGATAAAATTTGTCCGATTGGGAGACCAGTTCCGAGAAAATACAGTTCGAAAATTTGTCGAGCTCACCTGCATTTAGTTAACTGTCGACAACACGTGGCCAAACGCGATTTTGTCCGAAGTGAGGTTTCAAATAAAAAAAAATGTTAGTCTACATTTTTTATTCTCGTATGTAGGACGATCCCCTGTCGATTGCGCCACCTGAATTTGGTCAAGAGTTCACCAAGTACACGTGCGCTCGGCAAATACTCCACATTTCACTTTTTTAAAGGCACAGCTCTAAATAAACAAATTTTATTCTGCATTTACGACTCCATTTTTTTATGTAGAACCCCAAATTTCCGGTTGAAATGCCCGCCAAAATATCCATGGAAAAGTTGGAAATTTGATTTCATGGGTACACAATTTTAGTAGTTTCTCATAATATAATAAAAACGTAAAAACACAGAAGATCCTTGAAAAATTTATTTTACTGTCTTTTTGAACAATGTTTGTATGATACAAACACATACAAATTCGTGGTTTATCATAAAAAAAATATTTCTTAAAAAGTGTAAATAAAGAAATCCTCAAATTTTTAATTCTTCGCACATATGTTATATGTAACGTATGAATTCCGAGACTATGAATAGTACAATTGATCCTACAAACGTTTTACCGTATCCAGTAGCCATAGGTATCCGAATATTTGCGGTATGTTATATGACATTTATGTGACAGCTGATTAACAATTTGGTTGCGGTCGTGTGTATGGACTGAGGAAAGTGACAATGTCAGCCTTCTATGTAGGCGCCTACATACATATACGGTGTAAGTAAATTCACCGGGCTGTTGTGAAAATATTTACGTATCAACTAATCTCGAAGAACATACATATCATATACCATCACCGCGTGTATTTAAGCCCTATCTATTCCATACTTTGGTACATAGATACATTGTAATTAATCTCATTATACAAGACGAGTTACGGAATGGAATGTAGGGTGCACCTCCACCTTAGTTAGAGATAAAGAAAATTGTAGAGCAGAGACTTGATATAAAAAGTTTTACTTTCACGTGATGTCATCTATTTTTTTTACTGTTTCTCTTAAATAGTACAGTGTATTTGCACTTTTTAAGTGCATCGTTGCACTTAAGAAAATAGATCCTTTTGTAGCATTCAACTTCCTACTCTACAAGTTTTTACTGTCTCTAATTAAACTCGAGATATAGTCTAGCCCAATTGCATGACTCACCCTATATAGAACTTCCCGTAGTCAGCAAATGAATTTAGCGTTTCCGCTGGTATTGTTTCGTTCGAATAAAATGGCTCTAATGATTCTGGAGTGTTTAGTAACGCGATTACTTCGAAGTCTTCGAAATCTGCAGTCTGCATATTTTAAGCTTCAAACTAGAATCGTTTGCATTTGAAATTTCATACAAATTTCGTATGGTAGAAATAATTTTTAAAAATAACATTTGCATTTTCCAGAGACACATTAATTCAATGTTCTTACTAACATTCGCACTGTAACGTTTGCAAAAACAATTCCACAACGGAATAGATTCCTCGTACAAAAATTCACGAAAATTTCAGAATATCGTTTTATTCGTTCAAAGTTTGTTTTGTTAAAAGAAATGATTTTTAAAATTTATCAATTAGAGTAACCGATAGTAATATATCATGAAAAGTAAAAAAATGTATGAATCAGCCGAGTTCTGCGCAATAGCACCTGTACGTGACACACTTTCAGAATCAGTTTTCTCATAAGCTAATTCTCGAAGTAAAAGACTATGTAGAACAGCGTTTATTTGTTTTTGCATAAGGAATCACCTCGTTTCCGCTCCCATCATGATTATAACCTCGCCCCGAGCAAGAAATTTTTAGCATGCTATGCTTCCTGTCATTAGCTTGGCCTAATTAAAGGAATGTTTATAAGATTTTTTGGCCGTATAAACTGCATACAGAGTCCGCGCTCTGTTCGAGTAATATGGTATCAGGTTTAATGATGTGAACGTTAATATTTCAATACCAAATTAGATAAAAAGAAGCGAACGTCGCAGCATCGTAATTGCTGAAGCTAGAAGAGGAAAGTATCAATTTACGTAAGAAGCTAAGTGGTTCTATCTTCTTCAGAGGAAATGGTTATAAGTTCGCGAACTTTCTTCAAAAGGGGATTTGGCGGGGAAAAAAGGCGGGAAATTATTTTCATTCCCCCGGTAATGTCACGGAATGCTCGGAAACTTAAATTGTTTTTGCAAAACAATCTAACTTTATTTGTACAATTTCTGTAATCCGCATACGATTTGCGTTATTTGTTTTAAAGACGTTCCGTTGGGGGATGCGATTAACAGTTAACCCTTTTCTTTGTAATATTCAGACGAATGTTTTAGGATAAATGTAATCAATTTTAATTCACAATGTTACCTTCTTGGGAATTACCGAATTATATTCTTTACATAGGAGTTTATTTCTTAATAAAATTTGAAAAATATTACTTAACATTTCACCCATAGATATGTCGTATTTTAAATTATGATAGTTCAACAATTTTTTATTTTAAATACCCTAAGGCTCCATTTTTTATTTCTTTACTATATAATGGAATTATAGTCGTATATTTATAGCTATGTGTTTTTATGATTTTACTACAATCATTTTAAATTTTGACCTTCAATTTTGGACTCAAATTAATATGGTTCAATTGAAAGATAAGTGTTATTATAACCATGTAAACGTTTAACTTTTATGATAAATTGATTTTTATCGTGATTATGTAATTTATTTGTACTAAAATATGATTAACTATAAGATAATTCTTCTGAGATCAAGGAGGGAGGGAAGTGGTGTCGTATCAGTGTCTCGATAAAATGCTGTTCTAAACATTTATTATTTTCAATATTGATCTTTTAAAGTCTCGAAAGAGCTACAATAATGCATCGTGATGTCTGCCTGGTTTGCGCTTAAGAAACCTTCGAGATGCTCGCCTTGGAGGCTTCACCCACATATCCATTTTAATGTATTCCTCTATGGTTGAATGGACTGAAAACTGTCTCTTTACTTACTATACGAGAATAATATAAATTATAATTACAATAATATTAATTCTCGAGTACAATACCAAGTGCCTCGATTCCAGCAGCGTCTAAATTCTTATCTACACTCTTACGAAAGAAACTTACCTTCCCTGTATATATTCAAATTCGTTACAGAGATACGTAAACACCGTACAATTAAATTTAAAAGTCAACAACAGCTCTACCAGCAGCCATTATAACATTTTCTGTATTTGAAAAAAATGTAGAAACGCCAGTACGGCGGAATGTCGCAGACAAAAATACACGTCGAAAACAGAACGCGAGTCCGCCGCGCTGAGAAAATATGTAATCGCGTCCTCTGTTTTATCCTCATTTGAATATTCAATTTTTTTTTCCCCTTCGGGGCGTTGCGCCGGGCGTACGAAGAGCACGCGATCCTCGCGGCAATCTGATTCGAAAATTTGCAAACGAAAGAGTTGATGCAAATTTCCTAATTAAAGTTTTAACAGCGAGACCGAAGTATCGATGAAACCGTGCGACATTAGACGTCTCCCACTCTGTCCCACCCTCTCGCCGCTGCAACCCTCTGAGGACCATTTTGTACGAGTGCAGGAATTCTTGTTTTTCCCCCCCTTGTGATGCACGGGATAAGCCGGTATTCGGATGGGGATGCAACTCCAGTCGAAGAAAGTTTCGCTGCAGCGACAGATGTAACTGGAGTTCGGCTATCGAATAGCCGCCATATTTACGGCAGTTTAATGTAAATCGAATGGTACCGAGCGAGTAAGTCGAACAGCAAGTCCAATAGTTTACTTAACTGCAACGCGTTGCGGTACGGTACAACTAGGTCCCTTGCTAAGACAACATATTTGCATTTGTCGATACGTGTTACGGAGCAGGTACCTTTCCAAAGGAGCGGTTTAAGACAAAGGTAATGGGGCGTACGTTAACAGGGTGTACGTGGTTGCCAGTGGTGACCGGAAAGGTGGTAGTCTTTGATATTTGAAGTACGATTACTGTGTACTTTATGCTATTATTTATCATCTCGGTGAAACAGCGACAAGTAATAATGCGTGTTATTATGTTAATGACGTCAACTAGTTAATTGTGCGATTTAGTTTAAAAAATCTCTCATTACGCGCACAATAAAATCAAGCAATGACGTTGTATATGTAAAAGGTTTCTCAAGAACGGTTTATCCGAAAAATAATATATTTACATGCTAAGTAACGTGTAACGATCTCATCAAAATCTGCTCGCAAATTCTCCGGCATTACCTCGCTGATTTGCTGCTACAAACTGTCTCTTGGTTGGCGTTCTTAAAATATTCATCTCTTCACTCAGGATTTTGCGTGTATATACTTGGGCTCTTGAAACTGTCTGCTCACTCGCAAATACTCTTCATTCGCAACCAGTTTTTCCAAACTATGTTACAAACATTCCGCTACAGTCGCAGTTTAACCTATAATACACCTCCTAACTCATGTCAAACTTTTCCCGAGAAAAACAAGGAATCCCCTACATTGTAACAGTCTTGTACTTAATAAAATCAAAAAGTTCGTGTTCCCATGAATTAGAAACGAGCACACGTAAGGACCTGTTATTCTATCCGCCAGTCACGATAATTAACCCGTTGTCTTATAATATAATGTCAGATGCTAGCAAATGTCTGTATAACTGTCGATATATATATATATATATATATATATATATTAATTTTTAATTTAAACAAATTGTTGGTCACTTTTCTACAGATGTACGATTTTAGCTGTGAGACGTTTTCCAGACTGAATCATAGTAACTTTGTTTTTTTTAATATTTAGACAACTTTGTTCCTTTTGATACTACTATATAATAAATATAGATACATTTACAATATAGATTCATGATATTTTTTCCCCCATATCTTTCCTGAACTTTTTCACGAGATGAAACGTATTCGTATATGTGATATACGATTTTGGCTGTGACTCACTGTATATATATATATATATAGCTCAAACATAGAATTCTCCTTCTCCGGTAAATCATTGACGGTAAAATTAGTTCTACTGAAAGCAATTACTGAAAAAAGCCATAGGACAACGGGTTGAAACCGATCCGACAACTTTTCTGACCATTCATTGCCGTAATGCTGCTCGAGAGTCTCGGTTCACTCGGCTGGAATTGCGTACGGAAGGGGAAACGATACTTCAATGATTTCCTTTGGCCCGTAACTCGTCGCACGGGCAAGGAGTCATCGTAGTAAAGTCGAATGCCAGCCGTTCCCGAGAAGATTCAAGCGGTAGCCGGCCCGTTCCGCAGGAAATTCAAACGCAACCAGCTGCGGATAAACGGCGCTGCGCAGTGACAGAGGAGAAGCGTCGGCCCGTGCACCGGGAATGAATATGTCCAGAAGTCTCCGGTATGCGCGGCGTACGTGCGGCATTCCAGCAGACACGGTTTCATGAATGGGAGGGCTCGTAAAAAGCAACGGGTGGGTCAACTCGTACCAGTTGACTCCGATAATTGCGAGAGGCCCCGAGCCCGGGGATCAGAGGGCAAAACGAGTCGACATTAGCCTGTTAGCCTATTAGTCCGAGTCAGCGCGCCCACTGCGCTCTCCGACACACGGCCGTACACAGGGTGTCCCATTTTCGTCTGCAGAGTGTGTCGTTTCAGGTTAGTGGTTGTAAAACACTCTAGCCTTCGAAATTTCAAAGTTTATCTGTGAAGTCGTGAAGACTTAGAGGTCTGCGAAGCTCGAGTCTTTGGAGCTTTAAGACTCAACTTCAAAAACTGAGTACTGAAGGGTTTGGATTTTGTGAAGCTTGAGTCTTTAAAGGTTCAAGGCTCAAGCTTCAAGGACGATTCTTGGGAACTTAGAGTTCTATGAAGCTTGAGTTTTCAAAGATTAAATAGCTCAACTTTAAAGTCTGAGTCCTCAATTAGAGTTCTATGAAGCTTTAATTTTTAAAGGTTCAAGACTCAAGGATGATTTTTGGGAACTTAGAGTTCTATGAAGCTTAAATTTTTAAATGTTCAAGGCTCAAGCTTAAAGGCAGAGTCTTTGGAATTGCAGTGTTCGATCTTGAGGTTTTGGAAGCTTGATCTAAGCCTTAAAGGCCTTCAACGCTCAAGTCTTTATGTTTAAAGATTCAAATCGTCTGTTGCTGTATTAACGCCGTATAGTGTTAATGTAACATCCGATGGCTCAAGTCTTCAAGCGTAAAGACTCAAGCGTTGAATACTTCAGTTTCTACAGTTTTTCAATAGTGAATAGTTTAGGAAATGCTTGGATTTATAGATGAAAATAGGACACCCTGTACGATGCCCGCACTCACGCGATTCGAGCCACTCACCAGCTTGTCTCAATCCAACGGAACTGAAACCGCTATGCGGCTCCACCCGTTACATTCCGTCGTTCATGTTTGTTACTGATCTGCAGTAACACTGTTGTATACAGGGTGAGTCATCTGACTCTGCCACCTTGTACCTGTTACTTAGTAACTGTTTCTTTTCGGTTACCAAACGTTGTGAATGAACATTTTGTGGGATTAGCTGGTAGTTGCAGTTGGTTTCTTAGTAGGTTCATCTTCTAGCAAGATATAAATGTTACAGTGAACATGTTCAATGCAATATTTTGTAGTTTATAGATATTTATGCTAAATAAAGATTTATTCTCGCAATTTTTATAGCTAGACTTTTATGGTTGACTAATACATATCATTGAAAAGGCTAAAACAAATTAAGCAAACTTTATTCCAGATAATGAACATTAGTATAGTTACAAAAATGTGATACGAGCTGCTAAGTCACTTATTTTAACACGTCAAATAATATGCAGTTAAATAGTTGTGTATATACCTTCCTCCTAATTATTAGAACAGTAACACAAAAGGTAATACGATTGTATTGTGCACAGCTACCTACCTATTTTTATTTCTTAAATATTTGTCATCTACCTATTTTATCTTTTCTTAAATATTTGTCATCTACCTATTTTATCTTTTCTTAAATATTTCTCATCTACCTATTTTATCTTTTCTTAAATATTTCTCATCTACCTATTTTATCTTTTCTTAAATATTTCTCATGAGACGTCAGATCTATTCTTACATTGCGGAAATTACGTCATACTGTCGACATTCTGAAAATTTTGACAGCTTTACTTTCCAAATTTTGCTCTTCGCTCTTTCACCTTTCCTTCTGTCTCTTTTTATTCCTATACTCAAGCTTTCGTGCAGACCAGGCCAGCGTTATCTCGCATATTTGCCAGCTTGACCTGTACTAACCCACGAACTTTCGACCGCTAAACTAGACGATAAACTTGTTAAAAGAAGGACTCGTAGAACAGCCTCAGACGCAAA
The DNA here is from genome assembly GCF_051020985.1 of Nomia melanderi. Classification (NCBI taxonomy): domain Eukaryota; kingdom Metazoa; phylum Arthropoda; class Insecta; order Hymenoptera; family Halictidae; genus Nomia; species Nomia melanderi. Next base: position 9,767,133 of record NC_135004.1, on the reverse strand, counting down.
AAAGGAAAAACATACACGTGCATGATATGTAAACTTCTTGTATGTTTGGAGCGTACTAAGAAAATGTCTTGGGATTATACGGTGTAAAAATAGAGCGATGAAGACACATATAGTTTTTTAACATATTCAAATACGTTTTCAATATTATTACATCGTACTTGAACAAAACTTTATTCTGAATTTTATCTGAACTTTTATTTGAACTTGATAAAATATTGTGGACAGAATAAAAAAAGTTTGTACAAAATGTTAGTTGATACAGTAATACATGTTTTCGCGGAAGTAATAATACTTTTATGTCTGATGGAATTAATGGAAATATATAATCGGTCAATGATTGATAGTATCTTAGTAATTACTAACATTTAGGCTCACCCCAATAGTTTCTTTCCTGGATATTCAAATCATACTTTTTAATGACAGGCTCGCATGTTGCACATTACCTACGAAAAATTTAAGAACACTTGGAATCTTGATAAAAGAACAAAGTAATACGATCTACGTAGTTATTACTTATTTGAGTACCATGCAATGTTTTTGAAACATTGCTTCGTATGTCAGATGATTTATAGATAATTGGAGATGACAGAATTGGGTTACCATTGTGTACTTTTTTGTACGATTTGTGCGTGTCAGCTTCACCATTCTTAAATTATCTGCTCGGTAAGTTTTAAAAATTGCCTCGCGACAAATGTGAAGTAAACGAAGCGTAGAAATCAGCTTTCTTACAAGATGTCCGAGGATAAACGTCATTCAGAAGTACATGGCGACCAAGTCGTTCGAGTTACGAAAAACTTACCGAAGAAGACCTTATCCGGGTCCGATCGTACAATTGAATGAAATGAAAGTGTTGGACGTTCCAGAAAATATTACGCGTAAAAACTTCGGTTCGTGCAGTCGCGAACATAGCAAGAAAGAACATTAATCGTCGAAATGCAGTTTCCCGAGTAAATTTACTTCCATTCAAATGATACCTTTGTTACGTAAACGTATTCTGAAATGATTAAACAATCACTTTATCGGAATTATCAGTTTTCTTAATTTTCCTAATTGCATATTAATGGTATTAACACCCGAACCACAAAGTAGTTAAATTGACCTGTTTTAATTTTTTGTAGAAGCTATAAGAGTGGATTTATTAAGATTTCAATTGACTTGTATTTTAGTTGGCGTATTACCTAATCAACTATTTAAATAATTTCCCATAGAGGCATTTATTTTCAAATTTAATAGTTGTGAAATAAAAAATCCGAAATATATCATTTAACTAATTCAGTAGTCCCACTGTTAACCCTTTGCACTCAAAACTTTTTCACTAGAAATATTCAACATTCTCCAACGAAATACGACATTCTTTGAAACCAACTAACAAGAAAACGTATATAAATTACGAAATAGAGCTATATCATTCCAGTATTTCACATATCTAATTATGCTACCTAATGCGATGACATTTTTTTCATTTTATGTATACTGCTACGTGAAATCGTGTAGCATTCGACGCGTCAACAGTCGACTTGAAAATAATTATAATTCATAAGACAACTGACGTCGAATAAAAATGTTCGATAGCGCAAGTAACTAGATAACAGTGTAACCTAAGAATAGTGGTAGCAAATAATTAATAATTGTTCCCTTTTATCGTTGCTACAAAGGAATAAGTGATACGTAAAACGCTGATGTTTTTCGTAGCAGTCAACGTGTTAATAAAATAGGATCTTATCGTCAACAACCCCATTCCAGGGATGATCGTTCACAATCTCATTCCGTCATCGACGCTTGCGCGATTTCCTGTCCGGTTTTTCGCCGTTCCCGGTCCTTCCCCCGCGGGCTTTAGTCGCGAACACCTCACGGCTACCATTTCACGGCTACTATTTCACTGCTCCCCTCGCCCTTCGCCTCCTTCTCATTTTCTCTGGTATTCCACACGGTTGCTCGTGGATATGCTACGGCACACACGGCCGGAACGTAAGAGTAATGGGCCAGGGCATTAGAGGAGTCCGAGGAGAAAGGAGAGAACAAGAATGCGCAGCACGCTCGGCTGTAATCACTAACGCACTACACGCGCCTCTGTCCTTTTCTTCCTTTATCGTCGTCTCTCTCACTGCTTCCCCTTTTCTATCGCGATTCCTCTTTCACCGGATCTTCGTTCGCCGCTCGACGCTCACTCTCTCTCTTTCTCTTTCTCTCTGTCTGGTGCCAATCTCCGATCGCGAATGTGCGTAATCGCGCGGCATCCACTGATACGCATTTACCGGGCGCTCTCCGAGATACGCACCGGGTGCACCGATGGTTTTTGCTTTTAGATTATCGAGGTATACGGGGTGCGGCCGATTGACGTCAAACGTGTTTGAGACGATACCTTATGAAAGATATGAGAAAAGAATATGGGGTAACAATTTTTATCTTGTCTTTAGCTTTCGGAGAAATCGAATTTATATGTATTTCCTGCCCTGTAACTTTTGTTTGACACATTTACATCAATGATACGTTTCGAGATGATTCGGTTATTTTGATTCGGTCCCCATACATGAAACTATTGCCTATTTATTTTTTGACTATTTTTATTTTGGACCTATGCGTACTCGGTTCATTTTACTCAGTTTAGTGAGCTGTTTGCACCCTATCGTTTGGACGCAATAATTTAGAAGCACCCTATATATATGAACAATTGCTTTGTATTCATCTGATATGTATCATTTGGTATACAAAGTTTGTGGCTAGTGTAATATATTATTCTTTTATAGTTATAAGTAAACCATTTTAGTTATAATTGATAATAATCTTAATAATTTTTGTTTAATAATTAATATAAGTATTTCGTAATTTAATTTATAATTTTGTTAGGCTGAGTTACTCCTTCTAAGTTGGTCGTAGTTGTTATTGCGTTTTATTAGTTGAGTACAACACGGATTTTTCTTGCTTTAATAAACGGTGACAGCTGGTTAGCGAATGTATGATTACGCGATTCAATTTAGAGCACGTTAGCAGGTTCCAATTTTCAGTTTTTTTCTGTCGAACTAAATCATACCTTCTTTCGACATTTCCCCTGCCATCAAGAAAAAAATGGTATACTTAAGCCACTTAAGTCGGACAAATCTATCAATTTTCCCTACTTCTTATTTCACAGAGCTAATCGCGTTACCACAGAACGCCCCGCACACCAACAAAGAGTTTAGAAACCACTATCACTAGACCTTACTTTCCCTGCCTCTCACACGCCCGTGTACTAGGACCTATACACTTCTAATCGCTCCAGTTACTCAAGCTCACTGCCTGGGAAAGGAAAAGACAATAATTACAAAATAACGTATTGCTGTTACATGCGCTCGCGCTCGACAACACCGATTCCTAATGTATTATCAAGACCCGGGTACCAAGGCGAACGGCAAACAGGCAAACGGTAATAGGCAAACGGATGGAGAACGCGTGAGACACTGGCAGGCCAGACTTAGCGGAGTAGAAACGTCGTCATTTCCAAATTCGACTCGCTTTCGCGTCGCTGAAACTGTGTCTCTTGTTTAGACACAGCCGATAGGAAAATGGACGGGTTGAATGGCAAAGGCGGTGGCCCACTTCGCGACACCGCGCATGAATGGCGCAAGACCAACGACAACGAGTTTATTATCATTAGGTCATACCATAATGAATATCGTTATTTCTATGCTAATCTCTAATCTAAAATATGAATATTCATCTCCGGGATAAAATAAATCATAATAAACCAATGAAAATGGAAACAGATCTCCTTGACTATGAAGTCAACGAGCAAATGAATAATCATCCTTCATTCCTGAGCATCTGCACCTTAAACACGCGTTGTTATACGCTAAGGCTTTATAAATAGAACTAATTTATTCACAAATAAAACCAACACCTACGTTTTAACCATCAACGTATCGACTATTGTCTCATCTTTCCCGATTGTTCTATTAATTCCATAATACACGGAAATGACTAAAGAAAGTTACATCGTAGAAACCAACAGTGTACAATCACATTATCTAATCTTCCCCAACGTCGCGACACTGTAACCCATGTAAACCAGTGGACCTTGGCCCACGAGCATCGTGCCACACGTTTGAAGCGACGTTAACGCTACGTAGATGAAGGTCCATTAGCTTACATTGGTTCCAGTACCGAAGCGTACTGCGGCCGTCCTTTTGCCGCGCACGATACGCGTACGCGACGAGCAGTGGACATTGTGCCTCAGTCTGACGCTTTGCTGCTAAGTGGTCGACAGCCTTAAGGATCCAGGAATCGATCGTGCAACAGTAGACTCTGTGTTATTGATCGCGACCGGCAGCCGGCACCTTTGCTGCCGAGGGTTAAAGCGGCCGAGTGCTCGTCTCTGTGTCCCCTCGTCCCAACTTAACCTATCGAGATTATTAAACGGAGCTTTGGCAAGATCGGCCCAGTCGAACCGCCAATTTCGGCCTGGGCCACTTTCATCCCGGTGCGCGCCGGGGCTGGGCTGCCTTTGCCTCCGTTACCCGTGACTGCCTCCTATCGGACTTTGTTGGACCAGCGACGTATGAATGCCTCGCGGGTATATATACCCGTGCCCGTGCATGCATGAGCGTACCCTCTGTCGTTGGCTTCGATGGCTAGACCCGTTACACGGTCCCCCTTCTATCAAACAAATAATTTGACATTTGCGCGCCGCGCCGCGCCGCTGATATTTCCTCCGCGTCTTACGTGAGCCTACGTGCGCCCCGACGGCCGGCCGAACACGTGAGAGTACTGTACGGTGGACCGGTTTAACCCTTTGAGGATGAATGTCGTTACACTGGCATCGGACTTTCGTGTTTGGAATGCAACGCTGGAAACGGATAATTTTGTTGTTTGGGTAATTAGAGGTAAACACGTTAAGCGCCGCGAAAATCTTCAACGTTTTTCCGTAGTTGTTCTTTCCTAGCAAAGAGAAGTAGGGATTAGTGACTATTTGGCGTTGCAATCCTTGCGTTATTCTATTAGAAAGTTAGTTACGTTGTAAAACATTTTCATTCGATATGATAGATAGTTTTCCATTTTTTTGGAATATTTTATGTTTTGACTATCGGACATCTTTTTTAATTTTGCTAAAATGATATTGGGAATTGTAATGAAATTCGTAATTAAATGATTGAGCAAGTGATTGAAATAATTTAAAGCGTAATTCAATGATTCGTGATTACACAAGGGGCCGATAAATTAATAAGAAAGGGTTTTCTTTGTGTTATATATTTATAAGAAGAGTTATATGATATTTATGCAATGGTATTATTGTATATAAAAAATATATTGTGTATCTCTTCATTTTTGTTGTTGACAAATATTTCCAATTACTTACAATGTGTCAGAAATAAGTATCTTTATTTAACGCGGTAAAACGAAAACAACGAAATCACATTTACGTAGCACCGACCAATAAAAGTCCGCTGAGAAAATTTACGCGTATGTGACAGCGGTCATTAAAGTATTAAACTCTGGACACATTGCTGAGCAATTTAAAATTTTTATATTTTCTGTTTTAAGAGAGCCTCTAGCTATATTTTTTCCCACTAATTTGACGACTATGAGTTTCTGTGTATTTGTTCCTTAATTAAATTTAAGTAGCCACCACAGTTTAGTGCGGTCTTGAATAAATTTTATTTTCATTTTTTCCACTGTATCCGATTCTTGGCCATATCATCGCGATAGCGTCACTATAGTGGCCAGGACCACTAACCGAGCAGCTTTATGTTTATCCGTCAGCGACAGCTTTAAGCATATTTCTTCCACTTCAAGTGGTTCGCTCCTTGTATTACTGTTTTTATAGTTTCAGTGGAAATTTCCACACTACAGTCGATTGCAGTTTACTTAGAAATAAGTGCTGAGCTTCTTAAAATTGTCCTGTTTATACGTCGATATACTTGATGGATTAAATGAAAAATTTCGGACAACGTATTGGCATAATGTATTTAATACGTTTCCACGGTGACATGGTTTTATCTATGCCTAGGATTCTTCGAATAAATATTTAAACAATTAAATTAATAATTAGTAAATAACCTTTCACGATAAATTTATAAAAATCTGCACACTTTGTTGATGTTATACTAGCGTTAGTACTCTTCATTGAACATTATTTTGAATTACATTTTCATGTGATTTATTTTAATGAAATTCTCCAAGATTGATAAAAATGGCACAGCCTGTACATGTGGCATTGCATCGTTCATACATCACGCACATGTAGTCGAGTATGTTTTGCCGTTATGCACTTACGTGTTCGCATGAAAATAAAAGTAATGACAACAGTGACAATGCATTAAGGATCCAAATTTTTAATGCAACGTTGTGTTATTATGTTCTGCAAACACTAATTCAATAAATATAAAATAGAAGTAAAGATTCAAATAAATTATTAATTATTTTCGAAATAACTTCACAGTACAAACGAAATATTGAAATGGCCATATGGAAATCGATTAAATATAAATTCTTAAAATGTAAATTGGATGCATGCATAGATGGAAATTGCAAAGAGCCAAGTGTGCCTGCCATATTGTATAGCACGCAACGAAAATAGGTTGACCATATTTATTTAGTTTACTTATACGACCAGCATTTGTTCGTTCGTTTATTTACCGTTTATTATTCATACTGAATTCGAAAATGTCGGTTGTTCTTATCAGTTTCCCATGATCTATTACCAATTTATTTATAAATTCTTCGAGTTTGCGTTTACCTCATTTCATTGTAATATTAATGATATTCATTTTTCTTATCGGTTTCTCGATATATCTAAATTATCGGTTTATTTTTACAGAGGACTCTCTTGAAAGTAAGTCCATTTTTTCTTTTCTTTATGGTTCGTGCATTTGTTTATTATACACACAATTGTTTGTTCAAGCATGTTTGCTCATCTGACTGCGAGAATGTGTTTTGTAATTAGTCGCTAATGCATTTATTACATAGAACACAAGTCTTCAAATTAATTTCCGCGTTATTCGATTAATTTCATCTGTCATTTTAATATCGTATCGTGTTTTGTTATACTATTAACTTATTAACTCGTCGAAACAGTGTTCGGTAAACTAATTTCTACGCCAAGCTGCGGCGTATATTTATGTCGATTGTGGACAACCGCGGAAGCACAATGTTTCTCTCGAATTTGGATGTTACACTACTATTCGTAAACATTGCAATACCACGAGAAACTAAAATGGATTAATTATTCTCATTGTTATTAATTACTTTTCGTCTGTTATACCAGTTACAACAATGTCTATAAATGGAGCATTTTTGAACTAGAGATTTGAGAGATTATATTTATATCTTACAATTTTCACGTTTACATTCGTTAATTCATGTTTTTCTGGTGTTACAATTTTATGCATGGCAGTATATTTATCGTTTATATTCAGTTTGCATTTAATTTATATTACGCGTGTATCGCGTTTGTTCGTTTATGTAGTATTAATGCAGGAATAGATTGAACGTACCTAACGATACAAAATATGAAGGTAATCTTACCATCATTATTTATTAATATAAATATTCATAAGTTATTTCGAAAGAGATTGACAGTTTTTTCTAGGTAATGTCAGATTAATATTATTTTTATATATTTTATTTCACTGCATATTGCATATTTGTACATGCTTTATTTTACCACGTAATTTGTATATTTACATATTTTATATATTTACATATTTCACTTTTACGTATTTTCACACATCATTCGACATACACCACCCCGAATGCTAAAATATTTGTAAAGTTCTTCAACATGTTTCATATTAATACCTCACTGCCGGAAATTTGTTAACAAACATGATACACAATATTTATTAAAATTGAAGCTGCAATATTTCGTACTTACATTTATACGTCTCTTTATTGATTTTCAAACTGTTTTCAATATCCCTTCCCCATTTCGAAATGTGCATAAACTTCAGTCCCATAAAAAGCACTTCGGTTTAATTAAAATTATTCGGACTATACGTGCATAAAAAAAATGTAAAAAATATTGACTTGTTCTTTAATCTCAAAATAGCACACGAAGAACGAAATACGTTTGAACGGAATAAAATGAAATTCTTGTTTGAAGAAGTGAAAAAAGCGTTTTCGGCTTATTTTCTTAGTTTTTCTCAACAAAATTAACTAATGTGAATGTAAATTCTCGAAAAAATTGCTTTTGCAAGGAACGTCGGAACGATATATTTAAAGCAAATAGAAACAGTTCATGCGACGAAGTTGAATGAAACTCTCTGTATACTTTGCTTCATTACCGTACGCACATAATTTCACTATTACCAACTCCAAGTTCCCTATTTGGCAATCACCGGTATCACGAAACCTATTCAACTTCCGAGTGGCTGTAGTGTTAATCATTATCCGTGAACGTACCCGTTGTGTGCAAAACATATAACAAATCGGAAACTCGGCGAGGGATGAAAGGACATCGGGACAACACTGTGAGTACCCGGAGAATTTGCATTATTTAACTGTTCGTCGCACGGTCGCGCTTGGAATAGATATACCCGCGCATATACCCGGCGTGCCTGAAATCACGATCAGGAACAGACTAGTTCTACATGACAAAATGAATCAGTGACACAGAATACAATTTTTCTATAGGAAACATCGTTTCAGAGGTAACCGTCTTGAAAAATTCACTCGATTCATCTGTATCAATATCCACAGGAACGAGAAACAGTAAATTACGCACAGACAACCCTTCCATTCACTGAAATGCATATTATTTCATTCACATATGATTAATCTCTTCTCTCTTGAATTCCACGAGAGCATTAAACAAACAATTTTATCTCCAAAATTTTCGCAAATAATCATTTAAGTCGTGTATCTTGAAATGAGCTTGAGTCCATCAAGAAACCGTTAAGAAATAAAAAAAATACTCTAAAATTGTAACGATAACAACCAGTAAATTTTTTTGAAAAATGCATTTAAGTCACTTTTAAAAATCAACATCTAACTCCTTACTCTATTAACTCTTCACAAGAATAAAGAAAACCTCTCTAATAACACTCCAGTACCCACAGATACCTACGACAAGACTGAACCTACAAAAGCAACCCTCGTCCCTCAAACACGATTATCTTAGGAACGAAGCGTCACAGAATTTTCATTCCCCGTTTGCAACTTCCCTCGTACGAAATTCTACGCCACGATTTCGCGCACACCCGTTACGCGGATACGTAGATAGAGTCATCCCGATGAGACAGAAAATCAAATGGCTCCCATTAGAGAGTGTTTCTCTCTTTTCCTGTGAACTATCTTTCCCGGCTTCGCCCGGACTTCCGCGTTCCCGTTCGAAAAAAGGAAGACCGAGGGATGGGGGACACATCTTTAGGTTCCGCGTCTGACTGCCGGTCGCCGAACGAACCCCGCGAGAGCTCGATGCCGATCCGCGCGGAGTCGCAGTGTCCCATCGTCGCGTCGAGCAAGCGGCTGCAGCGTTTTTTCGCGGTGGAAGGAGAGCAAGATCGAGTACGGCCATCCGAGTCACATAAGGCTGGGTAAATTAGTTCCATTTCACGGCGAGTTCCTGCGCGTGTATCTCGGGACTATCGTCGAGCGACCGGATAAACTTTCCCGAAGATGTTTCCCGGGATGTCGTTACATTCGTCACTGGGACCAGTGGAAAAAACTCGCACGGTTGTGAGTTATGGCCCGTGACGATCGCGGCCGCTTGAGATATGAAGTAATTAAGGTCAGAATCGAATTTATACTTCGGCGACGCCTAGCCCCATCCCCTTCGTCCCCTAGCCGAGAAGAGTCTTCCGGCGCTAAGCCCGCCGAAAGTCGGGCACGGATTTTCAGCCGGGCTTTTATCACCGGAGAGTGCATTTGGCAACGCGCCACTGATATTACGCGCGGTGACTTCGACGCCCAGATGTATCGGGTCCCCGAGTAATTAGGGTTCCCGGATTTCGGGGGTGGCCCCGGGCGTTCTTCAGCGTGACGAGCGCTCGGCGGGTCTCCAGAGATGAATTCTTAAAAGTGACGTGTGAGTGGCTTGTCGAAGTGTGAAGTGTAGCGGGAGTTTGCCAATCTTGTCTGGGATAGAAGGCTGTTAGAGGGTGGCTGCGTAGTGTGCTGATTTTCATGCGACTTTGTACTTTTTTGTGTTTGCATTGTGTGGTTTGGGTTAGTTTTTATTTGACACGGGAATTTTCCTTTTTTCCTAGTCGCTTTTTTTATTTCTGCGCTTGTAAATCGAGAAATACCGAGGTATGCGTTGGATGTTTTATATGAATTTTATTGTAGTGTTTATGAAATTCCTGGAGGCATGTACACATCTATACGTAGAGGACTATTTTATTTAAAATAGTTTTTTCGGGCGATCGAGTTCACCAGTTTGCTTTCAAGAATTTTTAGATTTTTCAGAGGGTTTTTTCGTTTTATATTCAATTTAATTACAAAATTTTAAAACTATTATCTGAGTGTAGTTATTTGACTTTTCGACTTTTTCTATAATATTTATCAAATTAATTTAGCGATGTACTTTTTATTAGATTGTATTCAGTTATTTATTACGTTATATTTTATCAATTACGTTTCTATTAAATTACCTCTTGGTGAAAATAGGTATACACAAAAGAGCGATGAAAGTAGTGTTAAAAAGTCCTGCCGGAACAGGAATCCCCGCTGAATCCCCGAAATCGCATTTATGAAACATTATCGCGTTCCCGTCGCCCGTAACGGAGCCCAATGGTCCCGGGAGTTTCGTTAGTTCTGTTGGTAATAGCAGTCGGCGCTTTGCTGACTGTGTAAGGGGAGTTTCGGGACTGGCTCGAGCCGAGCCAGCATGATCGACTCGATTGTACAGGTTTTCGTTATGCCGGAGACTGCTCGCCCTTATGAGCAATTTCATAGGATGTCGGCCCGGTCACGGAAACGTTTAAGCGTGCATTTCATCTCCTTCCTGGAACAGACACAATTCAAAAACCGTAATTTTCGAGTTACTGTTATAAATATGTTATAGAGACATCTTTTGGCTGACGACAAGAATCTTATTCGCTTATCTGCATAATTTAACTAGTACAAACAAATCATGTTATTCTCTTCGATCTGTGTGACACCATGTTACATTCGTAAAAGGGTCTTATTCTTAGTTGCGTTGTAACTACCCTTGCTATCAGTAACTTGGAAAGTGATTAGTAAAAGTGAATACTGTAAATCATAACGAGTAAATCAGCTTTTCTTAAGCTTCGAACGTCTGAATTGAAACCTTCCGTGACTAATGGTACGAACAAGACTTCTGTGTAACGCTTCGCGACTTAACTGTTAGCGACAGGGACAAAAGGACTCTTGTTATGAGCTTTGTTTATAATTTTGGTTTCATGTAACCATATTGACTAATAACAAAGTAGAATAGAAGATGAGGTGGAAACTGCTCGACTAGGCTAACACTTAGGTTAGCATTACGAGTAACCTCATTGAAAAATAGCAAATTAGTATGAAAGACGAAATAAAGACTGTTCAATTAGACCGGCAGTCCTCAGTTTAACGTTATTAATAACTCTATTGATAAATAGCAGATTAGTATCAAAGCCGACGTAAAGGCTACTCAATTACACCAGCAGTCCTCGTCACATGTAACGGCATTAACAGATACCAAATTACAATCGAAGATGAGATTAAAGCTGCTCAATCAAACCAGCAGTCGTCAGCCTAGCCATCAAGTCCCGAACGGACAATACGTGCCCGAACGGATAGTATAAATGCACCCTAATTCAACCGGCTAGGCCCACGGAGAGAGAATTCGCGGCTGGATGATGCGCGGAGAGACACGGCGGCCCGGGACTCGCAGCTTTCGCACGTAGAAAGCCGTTTAAATTTATAGGCGTTACCTTGCTCGGCTTCCGGCGCCGATCCCCCCATCGCATAACTGTATATGGCGACAGGCTTTAGGCGTTACAATGGGAACCGCTATTAAACCCTGGTCACGGTGCCGACTAAAATGTCGGCTGACCGATGTTAAACGCGCGCTGAATAAAAATTTCCAAGGCACTGCGACCGTTTTTCTTGTCCACCCGCCAATTCTCCTTCGATTCGACGTTACTTTCTTTTTTCTTCCGTTCCCCACGCTTCCTTCCGCCTCGGCCCCGTCCCCTGTTTCTCGGCGTAGAACTAACTTTTCTTCATCGTTCGACTACGTCCACTTCGCGTTCTTTCCTCGGATAATACGCTCCGTATTATTGCGCGGTAGCTGGGGAAAAACGCTGATGGTAGTTTCTCGGTTAATTGAAACTTGAGCCTGTAATATTTTCTGCATTGATGCGTACTAGAGGGAAGGAATGGAGGGTTCTTGATTGCGAGTAGTTCAGAAGGTTCGACAGGCGGTGTTCTCGTTTAATATTGGAGTATTTGGATTTTGCAACATTTTGCTACTGGTAAAATTGAACAAAGAATGGATGTTTTGTAACATTGTAATTGTTCAGTTTTACAATGGACATGAGAAAGTGTTCTTTTCCCAAAATAGAAAGAAATTTTCTTATTACCTCTACTATCAGCTCATTTGTAATAAATATTGAAAGTATTCCAGTACTTCAATCTTCAATTAATTTTTATAACTTTTGCATTGAAGTAAATACTAGACCTATTCTCTATTTACAAGGAAGACAAGAGAATTCCATTAATTTCCTTTTCCATTCTATTCCCACTCTCCATTTGCAATTGAAAAAAGAGGTCGTATAACATCGGGAACTTGTTTAAATAAAGTTACCAAAAGAGACAGAGTGAAGTAGATATCATATGCATAGGAATTGATCCTTTACCGCTTATAGCACGGCATTCTAACCCAGACTTGGCACCCCATACGGCAACCATGAAAAATCTAGTTTTATGCGTGCAGCGACAGAATTCCTTCCGCAAAATGTGCGAGCTGTATCGGGTGGATTCTCAGACAGGGTTAATTTTAAATTGCAGCACGCGCTGCATGCGCCAGTGCGCTTCTGTGAACGAGCGAGCGGCGAGAGTGGTTGGCGGATGGAAATCGGCCGCAATCCTTTTACGACTTTAGGAGCGAAATGAAAATTCTTGGAGGACTTCGCACGGCTCGCCTGTAGTTTTCTTGTACACACGATAGGCGGCAATATCCGGCGAAGAATTTCGCAGTGGTTTGATTGCCGGTGCGACGGAACGTCGGGCGTCGCGCCGCGTCGCTTTAATTTAATGGATATTGATGCCGCTGTCTCGTTTCTTTGCCCATTATGCGCCGCCTCGCTGATCGTTTTTCTTCCATCGGCCGATCATCGGCGATCTACGGCAAATTGAAACGCTACGGGGAAAGCGGGATTCAAAATATCCTCTCCCAGCGCGTTACGTTCGTCTAACCCTGTTTTATCGTTTCCGCGGCGCGCTGCTTGGAATTTTCGTGCGTTGAGTTTCTCTGTTAGCCTGTCTGTCTAATACTAAATGTACGGGATCCGTCAATTCGACGGATATCGAGTTTTATAAACGTCATTTGGTAGTTTCACCTGTCAATTGTGGAATTCAGTTTGAAAAATCTCTCGTTTTGCGCGCAGTAAAATCGAAACATGAAATGTGCACTCGTCAAACGCAGGACGAATTGGCGGATGGTAATAGGGTATGTTTTAATGATAAACTAAAGAAAAACGAAGAAGAATTACATGTTTATGTGAAGAAAATTAATAATTGATCGTTGAAAGAATTAGTGCCCTGTCGATTTTAATATGACGCGTATACTCGTTAAACGCAGTTAACTGGTTAAGTCGATTTTGATGAATGCTATTTTGAGAATACGTGTTTTAATTATGTTTGAGTTTTTTTTTTAATAACAAATCGGTAATAATATTGTCTGTAGAAAATAAATAAAGCTTTATAATTTTTTATTTTTCAATACCGCATTTTAAATTATGAATTCAAGTCATAAGAAGAAAATGAAAGAACAGAATTTTATTTCCTGTACTATCGGTTTTATTGTGGCCATTTTAACATTCATATAGTGTTAAACTTTATTGAAATCTTTATTTTACTGCATTTTGTAGGTTAGGAGATGCTATAAATGCAAAAACTTCCGCAATCCAGCAATAACATATGGGTCAGGTTTTATAGCAGTCCTTTGGATTGAACATCGCCCTTGCACACCACAATATCAAACGGTTTCCTTTCTTTTTGTTTTCTGTTTTATTATTTGTTTCCTTCTACTATAAATTTAATGAAATAAATAAACAACGTTAAATAAATAATATTAAACAAATAAATTATTACTATATCTGCAGAATCCAGGATTATGTAATGGTCAGTAACTTATCGGAAAAGAAAAAAGTATTGGCAACAAACAATTGATACTGTACCTCGAATGCAAGAAACTTCGCATTATACGTGTTTATTAAACTTTGAAAATGTTGCCATTAGTTTTACTTCATATTATGAACGAACGGGTTAACGAACGACTGACAAGACAGATATGAATAACGTGAAATAATGTAACATTATATAACACCCCGCATGAAAAAAACGTTGTCTTTCATGTGCATTAGAGCAGTTTAATGAATATTACGTATGAATGAATGAAAACAGGGAGCATAGAAACTAAGAAAATGCACGCGATGCTCTTAAATTATTTCAAGTACGCGCTGAAAGTTTGTTTCATTGAATTTCTTGTTCCCTTGGTAAACACGAACGAGAGCTGTGTATTAATTATGATGCATTTTAATTGCGTCACAAGGTATTAGTAAATAATTAAATTTCATTCGGATTACTACGCGTAAAATTCTGTTTTGTCAATTAATATTTTGCTGTTCTTTGATGCGGATATTTTGACGCGGGAATACATATTTAAATTAATTTAATATTAACGCGGCAATTTATATGTATGTACGCATATATATTGAAATCCAGTTACAGATAACATTTTTCCCTTAATTACATGTCAACTTTGGCCCAATTTAATTTTCTTTGCGCCGTTCTCCAGACCCAATTAATTTCTATTTCTTTTTAATAATGAAATTTTCATTTTAGTATTGAAATTTAAATGTTCGAAATCCGAGCATTCGTTTGTTACATTAAATTATTTATATCTGTCCATCGTGACGTTCTTCAATCTAGAAATTTAAACATCAATTTCAATATCTGTTGTCAACCAGCATAAACATTAATTCTCAATGAAATGAGGGAGTATATTCACCTATCCTTCATTAAATAAAAAAACATCTTTTTATTAAACGATGATATTTTTATTATAAACAAAAAATATTAAACTTGTGTTTCATACATAAAATAGTGGTAAATCATCAACATCAACATCATTAATATAAATCTCTTAAATATGTGAATTATGATACAAACATATGAAATGAATAATATCTTAAAGTATCAAATTACCTTCTTTCATATTATATTCGAACAAACAACTTTAAACATTCAATAAACTTTTTCATCAATTTACAAGGATAAGTCTATTATAATAATCTACAGCTCTAATATTACATTTTTTCCTACCTATGAAAATCACGAATATTATTATCTATAAAATTTTCTCTGCCAAATTAATACTTGCTACAAATTAGAAAACGAAGTTCTCTCGTTCTCGAGAACCACCAGCGACTGGCGTGTCGCGGAATGGCGTCGGTGATACAAAGCTCGGATTTTTTCGAATCCGCGGCAGTATGGCGGAGCGAAGACGAGAAGAAAACAAGTATCAAAGTGTTATTACGCCCGGTTATTGGACGAGGGAGGAAAGTAGGTGAACGCGGGCAAAAAAAAGTCAGCTTATAAGCAGTTGTTCCTCGTTCCGGCGCGCGAAATGAAAATTTCCGGACAAGTTTCCGTGATCCCGCTTTCTTATTTCATCCACATTACTCATAGTCATTTCTCGGTTACTGCTCTACCATAAGCCAAGACGCTAGATCCCTTCAGGTGCCGTGCGACAGCGAAATTTGCAGCTCGAACTTCCGCTGACATTTCTGCCGATAACTATGTACCCCGCGTTAGAGCGAAAATTAAGGCATTTTACCCGTCAATATTTCATCGGCGAAAAATTTCATTGAAACGGAGAATCGATTTCGCTTGCACCCCTTTCTCACCGTGTAGGCACACGTTATCACGATTCTAACAAGTTTTTCATTCTTCGATAAAATATTTCGTTGATTCTCCTTGGAATTCTGCCACTCGAAGAATTTTCCTTCCAAACTGATATTTTTTGACAAAATTCGATAAACTCTTGGTTTTCATCTTTTGTGAAGTGATACAGTAGTTAACAATTTCATTAATATCACCAATACATATATTTATTATAAACTATTTGAAACTTTAAATTGATCGATTAATAGAATGATTGTTTTAATTATATTTATAACGAAATGCAATATGATATTCATTGTATAGAAGGCGATCTGCAGCCTTCATTTACATTTTAATTTAATTTTCAGTTATTTGCCTTGAGAAACCTGTATGTTCGCTGTATTTATTTGTCTTTGTTAAATGAAATCAGTGCTCTTGACGATGATAGGCCACACGAAATTGTTTCAGAGTAACAAAAGGAACATATAATTGGTAAAGGCTTCTATCCCTCTGTAGTCGGTACGAATGTAACTCGGTTACTTGATACGTGTACCGTTTCATTCTTGAAATTGTTACAAAAGGGAAAACGAAGTTTCCTCAAGGTTGATTCAGTGGATTGTTCAAGTAACAACAAAGGCGAGCTTCCCTGTCGTGTACAGACATACACTTGACAAAGAACAAGATGAATGGAGAACTTGGAGAAAAGCTCAAAAAAAATCCTCCGAAAGGATGGATAAAGAAAATCATCGCATAATTTTCTTTTTGTCGTTCGCATCGATTTGTCGAATTCGTACCCGTTCTTCGTCTCGTTTTCTCTCCGATGGGTATCACTTGCTCCCAGCTCATTCGAGTTTCAATCTGTCTAACGCGTGCCAGCCTCCGTTGTCTAAACATCACTGAATGGAGGTAGATCAAGAAAGCGAGGAAGATCAGTCACGTTTCGACTCGTGAACTCATAAGCTGCCACGTGAAGCAAACTATACCTTTTTTCTCTATATTTAATGTACTTTGTCAAGGAAAGAGGAGAAATCTCTCGATGAAACTGTTGGCGTTGAAATATCACGTTCGGTAAATCGTATTAGTCGTTCAAAAGAAATTGCAGTGTACCCTCCCGCTGTAAATATTGGATGTAGCAATCGTTTGTCTTTTATTTTCGCGATAAACCGATGACTCGTGGTGTTTTAATTCGATTTATTTCGTAATCTGTGCGTTCAATGAAAATATGTATGGATATTGGAAGGTTACGAAGATTATTGTTAAAAGTGAAGTATAATCGATGAAAATGTTAATAGAATAATGGATTTTATTTTGATAAATCTACTTATCGGATGAAGATTATAAACATTTCAATATAATATCGCTGTGTATTAAGAATTTTAATTAAATAACTGGGAAGGATTCAGTAATATGTGTTTCCATGCCTATAAACTGTCAGAACTTTTTCGGAATCTTTTTATGTCTTTAAGTAGAGAAAAATTTATAATCCCAATTCCCCATGTAACTACTCCTTCCGACGTGGTAGGTGGAAAGAAACTGGCACACAATATTTCTTCTTGATAAGCTATCGATCGGTTCACCGTCGACTTAATTTGTTTCAAGAACATTTTTCACCTCCTTATTCGGGTGTACCCTTTAATTCGGAAGTTAAGAAGTCTTTCGAAGAAAAGCTATTTATATCTGCTTTCAGAGTCTCCGATCAATACCGAATTTTTCGTCAAGTTTTATAACATCCAGCTATTACCGCATTAAAACTGACTTAATCATTCTCTATCCTTCAGATCTTGCACACGCTGGTCATTTTTTAATTCTTTTAGCACTACATTTACTTAATACTTTCCTGTTCACTCATGTTGTTATTTATCCTGCAATACTTCCAAGTTAGAAAAAAATACAATAAAACCATCAACATACATTGTTATTTATTCAACAATATTCCATTTATTTAATCCTTTTCCATTTACTCGAATGTCAGTTTTCCTAAAAATAAATAATATCGAAAATATCGATACGCCAAAGTATACGGATGTATACATACGTTTCAATGCTGAAATCGTATGGGTAAATACAATGTATTACCATTTGCGGTACACGCGTAATTTTTGTAAGAAAACATTTTTTGCATGACCTGTGACAAAGAATAACGATCACGTCGCGAAGCAGTGAAAACGTAAAGACGTAATATAAAAGTCATCAAAAACTTGAATGTAACTTAATGTTTCGTTTAAAAAATCAGTGTACTTTGTAAGCAAGATATAACTGAAATATCCAGTGGCACGAAATGTATTAATGAAAACGACGTAAGTGCAAGGCTTTCTGAGTGGCGAGTTCAATAGAGTTTCGGTACCACCAAGGGAACCTTTTCAACCAGCATACGCCGATTTTGCTAAAACTTGTGTGAAAAATAATTCTTAAGAAAATATTTAACATGTATTTTGTCTTATCAGCCAACATCCACTTTGAAGAAGTGAAAATACCTCTCGAAGTTCAGGGTTGAAAGTATATTTTCTCTAATTCCTCTAAAACTAGGGGGTGTAGAAAACAATTCTTTTTTTTAATTTTTCGCCCCGAGACGAACAATTTAGATTTCTTACCACATTCAGAGACATTGTAAAAAATATACTTTCAACCCTCAATTTTGAGGGATGTTTTCACCTCTTCAAAGTGAATGTTGTTCCATAAGAAAAAATACGTGTCAATTATTTTCTTAAGAACAATGTCTCGCGTAAGTTCCATAAAAATCAATGTGTGCTAGCTAAATGTCTTTGCTGCTTGCAATTCGGCTACTTATATACTAAAATATGGAAGGGAAAGTACAAACATGACCAAGCTTTAGAAATGATCCTGACTGGAGTCAGGAGGTGGCTCTACTGAAGATGCACGAAAACATTGAATCATTAGGGCGACACAGCGCGTTGCAGATAACGTGTATTGGACATTCAACAATATCCCATTTATTTGATCCATTAATTTCCCCAAAGACACTCGCAAACCATAAAAAGAAACTACAAGAAAACCATCGGTTCGCGTGTCGTTGCTTCCTCAACAATATTCCAAACGTGTAAATAAACTGATGATCGCAGCACGGTTGAAACGTTCGAGGCCCATGTCTCAGGCCCCATATTCTAGCCAGCTATGCATATCCCTTTAATCCGCGACAGTGGCTTTTCCAATTGGAGGACGCGGTTCCCAAAGGGTATGGGGATGGAGTTATAGATTAAAGTGGGTCACCGTACAGCAAACGGACAGAGTTTCGTCAGCCGAACGAGGGAACTCCGGGAGCAAACAGACCCGGCGACTTTTAGCGAAATTCGTCAGGACAGTTTATGCGAAGGAGCGACGCCGAGTGGGTGCTTTCTACGTCCCTCGCCCTCTTTCCTGTCTTCTTCCTGGGTTTCTCGTGTCATGACAGTCGGAGAAAGAAAGGACGGCCGCCGGAAAAGCGAGACAGTGGTCGGAAAAGAAGGGAAAACGTGCGCGGCGTATCTAGTCGGGCCTGGGCTGCGGGCAGCGGCGCGCAGTTGCGCTGTCGTGGCACGCGAGGGCACGATAAGAATTCCGCTCGATAAAAACAAACATTGTCGGGGTAGCTGGGGGTCCCGCCTTCTCCGGAAAATAGATCTCCACGAGATTCACTCGCGGGAACCACGAATCCGACCGTGACGGTGCGCGGAGGCCGGGCCGGGCCGGGCCGGGCCGGGCCGCGCGCTTAAACGAATTCAAATGTATGCCACCGGCAGACTCCAATAAGTTGCAATCTACCTGACAAGATTGCCCTGACTTCGCCTCCCTCTTTTAAATAAGACGACTTTATTGTTTGAGATTGCGCGGACCGGTTCCTGGGGGGAGACAGCTGTCGTTTCGAACGTTGCTGTCTTGCCTCGCGTGGGTTTCCGTTGCTCGCTGATGTATCGGTTCTTTAACACTAAAACTACCGGGTGGGTCGAATTGACTTACGTCAGAATTTGTATTTTGCAAATATTTGAGTTGTGAAGACGGTTTCGCGAAAGATTTTCAATCAAATCCGTGCGTTCGCACAGATGCAAGACTAGGAGACCGTTTCAATTTCAGGAAATGTGTTGTTCTAATTTTTATACAAAATTGGAAATAAGTCACTCTGATTGCTCGGTAGTTTTAGTGTTAACATTAAACTGGTTTCGGTTTCCTTGTTTCGGAATTGTTGATGCCTTAAGAGCATTGAATGCTCGAAATTTACTGTTAGAATTTTTATATGGATTATATGTTAATCGTATTAAATGATCGGTAGTCCTAGCATTAAGGGGAGAGACCACTTAGAGACATCCTAATTTTTAGAATGGCGATTTTTGTGTGGAAAGAGGAAAATTATTTCATTAATGAAGAGGTTGTTGTAGTTTATTGGGGAGTTTATCTGAATATTTATTTTTGTTTAAATTATTGGTCTAACGAGGGCAATTTATCAGAGCTTTCATAATTGTTATATACAAATTTTTGTGCCACTCGTGTCACTTATTTTCATCAAATGATATTTGAACCTTCGAATTTAATTCTTCTTTTCATCGTTATCGTTCTTCTGGACAAATTTTCTTTCGACCTTCGACGTGACCACCGTACGAGGAATCTAAAGAATGTGCAAACGTTTATGTCCACGGTGCTATCAAACTAGATCGTCGGACAAATTGGAAAATAGAATCGATTCCCTTTCACTTATATCCTACCGTCGTTGCGCCAATAGTTGCTGTCACATTGCGGTTCCCGAGTTTCGAAAACTGTTCCGCAGTTATCTGGGAATAATACGACGTTCGACAGATAGATCGATACCCCTTTTGAAACTTACTATGTTTCCGAACCTTCGAATAATTCTAGCTTTCGTATGTTTACTGTAACATGCATCGTTCTATTCTATTTATCGTGTGACACTCCAGCGCCAATACTCTTAACACATCAAAAGAAACGTCAGTTATCCTCAATTCGCCATTGCATATATCTGTTTTCATATGAATGGTCTATATTTCTTGTACGCTATCACTGATAGAAGCATGTAATTACTTATAGCAATAGTATACTATCATTTTAGTTAAGAATTTTATAAATGCTACTTTTATATTATTCTTTTTCAAACGACGTAACCTTGCAAGGTAGTCATATCGCAATAGTATCAGTGCAATTATAAAATGTCTGTAGTATCTACAGTAGGCGATATCATTTTTTAATTTGATAACTAAGGTCATGATTATTCGTATTCACCCATGATTTAATAAAAACCTAAATTCTCATAATTTAATTCTCAAATAAATTCATTGGATAAATAACTAAAGAGGTTAGACATGTTAGATATTCTGGTCTCAAATGAATTAATATTGTATAAAAATTTGTTTCACTTATTTTATTTTATTACTTTGCAAAGTGTTGCGATCATTTGAAATTAATATTAGACGTAAATACTATTTTGATATTATCTGTTTCTTTTTTATTATACTGATATGTACACATATCCAGAAAGAAGCCTAAAAATATCAAAGAAATGATAAAAAGACGGTTTATCCACTTTCAAAGTTCCTCATAAAAAATTTCAACAAATAATATTCATTCACTAATTCGAAATATAGCAGACTCTCCTGATTCCAATCAAGATTAATTTAAGACCCAACAAACATCATTTATTATCGCATTGCATCGTGTCCCTTCAATGAGCTGAAAAGCAAAGTCAACAATGTATGAAAACGCCATTCGATCACAGTACACATTAGCACGTTTCAACAAACGATATCAAATGGGTCTATCGATCCTTTCTCACCTTTCGAAATTTCATTCATCGAGCACGTTCAGTTACTGGCAGCTCCGTAATATTTGATAAATTATATAATTTGCAGGACAGATGAAATCGTGAACGGTTTCGAGTGTCATCTTCTTGAAAACAGGTCGCATCAGCTTTTGCAGGTCGCCCGTTCATCGACGTAACGCGGTTTTCGTTTAATTGTTAATTCGATCGCGACTCGTTAAACGTCGTTCGAATTCCATCGGCCGCATTGTGTGGAGCGGAGTTAACCGAACGGTGATACCCATACTCGGCACGGCTCGGCGGTTTTACAGGAAAAATAACCGTTCGCCGGCATACGTAAATGATAACGATCCTAGTTAAGAGGCTTCGCAAACCACGTCGCTCGATAAAATAAACTCGGTTTTAGAGACGGAACAACTTCCCGTTAATTTACTGGGCAATCATGCGCCCGCGATGGTGTTTAGTTGTATCTGATTCACTTTTTCCCTTCCTTTTCGCTTCTTTTCATTCGGCCGTTCGCGTTCCTACGCGGCGGTAATTATTTTAATGAAAAACCCACAGTGTAAGAACAAGACGGAGGGCTCGTTATAAAACTGTCCGATATTTATTGCTGCAGCCACGACCGTCGTGGACCTTGTTATCTTGATAACGATAAAGATAAGGATTTTTATTGGCGATCCGTACGATTTAAAAACCGGCTCGTGGATTTTTCGCATTGTTAAATGTAGGCTAGGTGAACCAGGTTCATGTGGGACTGTGAATTTATCGCTTCGTAACATATTGCTCGATGTTTACGTATTAATTATCGTTACGCTGAATGTCTGTGTCGCATGGAAAGTATTTCGACTGCGATATCGTCTTTTATTTTAAACCAATTACAGGGCAGTGCAGGTTATAGTTTCTGGAATGCTGCGATAGTGGCATAACCAGCGTGAAGAATTTAGTAGTTGATTTTTGTAACGGTGTTTAGGTGCTTTATTAATTTTGATATTGCTTCGCAAGGTATGTACGCAGCAAGCTCTGAGAAACATTAATCTGCAACAAGAATATACTGCAAAGAATTTTCAATTGAAAATAGGAAATCAGGAAAAATAGGAAAATAGGAAATTGGAAATCTGAATTCCATAGTCTGAATTCATTCTCGACTAAAGGTACCCCGATCTTCTCATTGGTCTGCCGGTTGTAGCCTCCGTCCCGATGAGACCACAACCCTGAAGTACCATCACTGCTAAGTCAGTTGGCTACCCCTGGTCCTCCGGGTCCTTCTGGCCGACCGAATCCAACTTTTGCACTTTGGAAATGTGAATTCCATAGTCTAGACTCATTCTCGACTAAAAGTACCCCGACCTTCCCATTGGTCAGCCGGTTGTAGCCTTCGTCCCGATGAGACCACAACCCTGAAGTCCCATCACTGCTAAGTCAGTTGGCTACCCCTGGTCCTCCGGGTCATTCTGGCCGACCGAATCCAACTTTTGCACTTTGGAAATCTGAATTCCATAGTCTGGACTCATTCTCGACTAAAGGTACCCCGACCTTCCCATTGGTCAGCCGGTTGTAGCCTTCGTCCCGATGAGACCACAACCCTGAAGTCCCATCACTGCTAAGTCAGTTGGCTACCCCTGGTCCTCCGGGTCCTTCTGGCCGACCGAATCCAACTTTTGCACTTTGGAAATCTGAATTCCATAGTCTGGACTCATTCTCGACTAAAGGTACCCCGACCTTCCCATTGGTCAGCCGGTTGTAGCCTTCGTCCCGATGAGACCACAACCCTGAAGTCCCATCACTGCTAAGTCAGTTGGCTACCCCTGGTCCTCCGGGTCATTCTGGCCGACCGAATCCAACTTTTGCACTTTGGAAATCTGAATTCCATAGTCTGGACTCATTCTCGACTAAAGGTACCCCGACCTTCCCATTGGTCAGCCGGTTGTAGCCTTCGTCCCGATGAGACCACAACCCTGAAGTCCCATCACTGCTAAGTCAGTTGGCTACCCCTGGTCCTCCGGGTCCTTCTGGCCGACCGAATCCAACTTTTGCACTTTGGAAATCTGAATTCCATAGTCTGGACTCATTCTCGACTAAAGGTACCCCGACCTTCCCATTGGTCAGCCGGTTGTAGCCTTCGTCCCGATGAGACCACAACCCTGAAGTCCCATCACTGCTAAGTCAGTTGGCTACCCCTGGTCCTCCGGGTCATTCTGGCCGACCGAATCCAACTTTTGCACTTTGGAAATCTGAATTCCATAGTCTGGACTCATTCTCGACTAAAGGTACCCCGACCTTCCCATTGGTCAGCCGGTTGTAGCCTTCGTCCCGATGAGACCACAACCCTGAAGTCCCATCACTGCTAAGTCAGTTGGCTACCCCTGGTCCTCCGGGTCATTCTGGCCGACCGAATCCAACTTTTGCACTTTGGAAATCTGAATTCCATAGTCTGGACTCATTCTCGACTAAAGGTACCCCGACCTTCCCATTGGTCAGCCGGTTGTAGCCTTCGTCCCGATGAGACCACAACCCTGAAGTCCCATCACTGCTAAGTCAGTTGGCTACCCCTGGTCCTCCGGGTCCTTCTGGCCGACCGAATCCAACTTTTGCACTTTGGAAATCTGAATTCCATAGTCTGGACTCATTCTCGACTAAAGGTACCCCGACCTTCCCATTGGTCAGCCGGTTGTAGCCTTCGTCCCGATGAGACCACAACCCTGAAGTCCCATCACTGCTAAGTCAGTTGGCTACCCCTGGTCCTCCGGGTCATTCTGGCCGACCGAATCCAACTTTTGCACTTTGGAAATCTGAATTCCATAGTCTGGACTCATTCTCGACTAAAGGTACCCCGACCTTCCCATTGGTCAGCCGGTTGTAGCCTTCGTCCCGATGAGACCACAACCCTGAAGTCCCATCACTGCTAAGTCAGTTGGCTACCCCTGGTCCTCCGGGTCATTCTGGCCGACCGAATCCAACTTTTGCACTTTGGAAATCTGAATTCCATAGTCTGGACTCATTCTCGACTAAAGGTACCCCGACCTTCCCATTGGTCAGCCGGTTGTAGCCTTCGTCCCGATGAGACCACAACCCTGAAGTCCCATCACTGCTAAGTCAGTTGGCTACCCCTGGTCCTCCGGGTCATTCTGGCCGACCGAATCCAACTTTTGCACTTTGGAAATCTGAATTCCATAGTCTGGACTCATTCTCGACTAAAGGTACCCCGACCTTCCCATTGGTCAGCCGGTTGTAGCCTTCGTCCCGATGAGACCACAACCCTGAAGTCCCATCACTGCTAAGTCAGTTGGCTACCCCTGGTCCTCCGGGTCCTTCTGGCCGACCGAATCCAACTTTTGCACTTTGGAAATCTGAATTCCATAGTCTGGACTCATTCTCGACTAAAGGTACCCCGACCTTCCCATTGGTCAGCCGGTTGTAGCCTTCGTCACGATGAGACCACAACCCTGAAGTCCCATCACTGCTAAGTCAGTTGGCTACCCCTGGTCCTCCGGGTCATTCTGGCCGACCGAATCCAACTTTTGCACTTTGGAAATCTGAATTCCATAGTCTGGACTCATTCTCGACTAAAGGTACCCCGACCTTCCCATTGGTCAGCCGGTTGTAGCCTTCGTCCCGATGAGACCACAACCCTGAAGTCCCATCACTGCTAAGTCAGTTGGCTACCCCTGGTCCTCCGGGTCCTTCTGGCCGACCGAATCCAACTTTTGCACTTTGGAAATCTGAATTCCATAGTCTGGACTCATTCTCGACTAAAGGTACCCCGACCTTCCCATTGGTCAGCCGGTTGTAGCCTTCGTCCCGATGAGACCACAACCCTGAAGTCCCATCACTGCTAAGTCAGTTGGCTACCCCTGGTCCTCCGGGTCATTCTGGCCGACCGAATCCAACTTTTGCACTTTGGAAATCTGAATTCCATAGTCTGGACTCATTCTCGACTAAAGGTACCCCGACCTTCCCATTGGTCAGCCGGTTGTAGCCTTCGTCCCGATGAGACCACAACCCTGAAGTCCCATCACTGCTAAGTCAGTTGGCTACCCCTGGTCCTCCGGGTCCTTCTGGCCGACCGAATCCAACTTTTGCACTTTGGAAATCTGAATTCCATAGTCTGGACTCATTCTCGACTAAAGGTACCCCGACCTTCCCATTGGTCAGCCGGTTGTAGCCTCCGTCCCGATGAGACCACAACCCTGAAGTCCCATCACTGCTAAGTCAGTTGGCTACCCCTGGTCCTCCGGGTCATTCTGGCCGACCGAATCCAACTTTTGCACTTTGGAAATCTGAATTCCATAGTCTGGACTCATTCTCGACTAAAGGTACCCCGACCTTCCCATTGGTCAGCCGGTTGTAGCCTTCGTCCCGATGAGACCACAACCCTGAAGTCCCATCACTGCTAAGTCAGTTGGCTACCCCTGGTCCTCCGGGTCCTTCTGGCCGACCGAATCCAACTTTTGCACTTTGGAAATCTGAATTCCATAGTCTGGACTCATTCTCGACTAAAGGTACCCCGACCTTCCCATTGGTCAGCCGGTTGTAGCCTTCGTCCCGATGAGACCACAACCCTGAAGTCCCATCACTGCTAAGTCAGTTGGCTACCCCTGGTCCTCCGGGTCATTCTGGCCGACCGAATCCAACTTTTGCACTTTGGAAATCTGAATTCCATAGTCTGGACTCATTCTCGACTAAAGGTACCCCGACCTTCCCATTGGTCAGCCGGTTGTAGCCTTCGTCCCGATGAGACCACAACCCTGAAGTCCCATCACTGCTAAGTCAGTTGGCTACCCCTGGTCCTCCGGGTCCTTCTGGCCGACCGAATCCAACTTTTGCACTTTGGAAATCTGAATTCCATAGTCTGGACTCATTCTCGACTAAAGGTACCCCGACCTTCCCATTGGTCAGCCGGTTGTAGCCTTCGTCCCGATGAGACCACAACCCTGAAGTCCCATCACTGCTAAGTCAGTTGGCTACCCCTGGTCCTCCGGGTCATTCTGGCCGACCGAATCCAACTTTTGCACTTTGGAAATCTGAATTCCATAGTCTGGACTCATTCTCGACTAAAGGTACCCCGACCTTCCCATTGGTCAGCCGGTTGTAGCCTTCGTCCCGATGAGACCACAACCCTGAAGTCCCATCACTGCTAAGTCAGTTGGCTACCCCTGGTCCTCCGGGTCATTCTGGCCGACCGAATCCAACTTTTGCACTTTGGAAATCTGAATTCCATAGTCTGGACTCATTCTCGACTAAAGGTACCCCGACCTTCCCATTGGTCAGCCGGTTGTAGCCTTCGTCCCGATGAGACCACAACCCTGAAGTCCCATCACTGCTAAGTCAGTTGGCTACCCCTGGTCCTCCGGGTCATTCTGGCCGACCGAATCCAACTTTTGCACTTTGGAAATCTGAATTCCATAGTCTGGACTCATTCTCGACTAAAGGTACCCCGACCTTCCCATTGGTCAGCCGGTTGTAGCCTTCGTCCCGATGAGACCACAACCCTGAAGTCCCATCACTGCTAAGTCAGTTGGCTACCCCTGGTCCTCCGGGTCCTTCTGGCCGACCGAATCCAACTTTTGCACTTTGGAAATCTGAATTCCATAGTCTGGACTCATTCTCGACTAAAGGTACCCCGACCTTCCCATTGGTCAGCCGGTTGTAGCCTTCGTCCCGATGAGACCACAACCCTGAAGTCCCATCACTGCTAAGTCAGTTGGCTACCCCTGGTCCTCCGGGTCATTCTGGCCGACCGAATCCAACTTTTGCACTTTGGAAATCTGAATTCCATAGTCTGGACTCATTCTCGACTGAAGGTACCCAAATAACCTAAATAAATTAACACCCGATGAATTCAGTTTAGAATGAATAAAAAATCATATTCCATATTACTTACTAAACCATCAATAACAATTAAAGGTTACACACCTACCGATTTCCCAATAACATCGAATCTTTAATAATCCACGAAAAAAGATAAAAACTACATTGTAAATCTCCAACTATACCGCAAACAACAAACACTATTTAACATCCCCCTTCGTCAAACAAGCTCCTAGTTCATCCCAACGAACGCAAACACCTCAGAAATGAAATGCGAAGACGAAAAATAAAAGAACGGCATCCCGTTCTCGTCAGAGCACAATATCATTCTACCGCGGCCAATAACGCGGGGTCTCGCGACGCGCGCGTAAATTTCGTCCGAGAAAAAAAAAGGAACAAAACGAGTTCTCGTTAAATCCGAGAGCAAGACCCACGTTTCCCTTTAATTCCATAACACGGCGGGGAATAATGTCGGAGTTTTAACATAACAAAGATGCCAGTTGGGGCGAAAACCGTTGCGCGGAAAGTTGGGACAGGGGGGATGGCTTTCATCGGATGCACACGTCGGCAGACGCGATTACGCGAATTCGAATGCGAGCCAGCGACGACGTGTCCTCGAGCTGACTCCAATCAGGCTGACGTGAATCGCTGGCGCTTCTTTTCTTTCAATTTTAGCATACGCCCGTCTCGCAAAGCCAGCCGTCGAGGCTCGACCGGCGAGCTCGATTCTCGTCTGGCCGTCTGCCAGCCGCTGCTTCACGTTTCACTCCGGAGACGTTGCTTCTCTCCTCCGCGCGTATTTATCTCAGACGGGTACGCGTCCCCGTGTAATTCCCATCGACGTACCTGTCCCGCCTTTCCCATTACCCCGAGCGCCGTCTGGAAATTCACCGTCACACGCACCCCGTCGACGACGCGGACGGACAGTCCTGCTGGCTCCCCAATCGCACTACGCTTTACGAACTTTCGCGAATTTTTACCGATTTCCGGATTCGGCCCATTGTTCTCTCTTCTATAGTCTGTCTACAGTGGGGATGTCCAACTTTTTTGCTTCCCTGGGCTCCATTGGAAGAAGACCGGTTGGCGTGGAACGCGCGTAAATTAATAGCGTGTTTAACTTCGAGGTGGTTGGCAGTATCGTTGTCAAGTTTACTCTAATTCACGACACTCAACATTCATTCACATGAAGTAGTACATAACAAGTAACAGAAATTTAAAAAACAACGGTTATATAAGATATAACGAACAAGCATGAAATAGGCTGACGTGGACACGGAGAATCGTTGGTACATTCTTAATACTAAACCGGCACTTTGGCTACTGATCAGATTTTTGTGAGAGGAATATAGACGATTGTACATTTAATACGAAAACAATGCCCAAGATAACTTTTGGATAATAAGAAAATCTTTTAACGAGAACCCAACACTATAGATGCATTCTTTAACTTGGAAGTATTGGTTATTTGAACAGGCGTGGTACATTTTGTGTTAAAGGGCTAAAAATTCCAACTTTCTCTTTGCACTCGGGAAAGTCCTAACCCGCTGGAGCCTGGCTGTTACAAATGTGACATCGCCGCTGCCAGGCTCACCAAGACCTTGGACACTCTGAAGATGAAATATAAAAAAGAGAAAGCTGAGAGTGACACGCAGGGATAGCAGCGACGAAGCCGCTACAACTTGTATTATTGTTGATGGGTTTTTTAGTCGCACTCTCATAAAGTTTGTAAGCTTACGATTCTTTACTCGGCTGCGTTTATAACGTCTTGAGCTGCAGGTTGGGCAAGCTTGGTCTGCAGCTTCATGGCTAGCGAGATGCTACTAAGGCAAGAGGGTTTCTCGATACTTGTTTTGTTTATGGTTTTCATTGGCCGCGTGTGATTAGGGCAACGAATAGCAAATCGGTATCGAAATAAGGTGAGGGAAGATGGGAAGTTATCAATTTAACCTGTATTCATCAGACTGGTCATCGAGTGTATGAACTGTAAAGGCATCTATACTGATTGAAACTTGTTTCTGGAGAATTATCCTGCATAAAGAGATGGGTTTGAGTTTTTTCACTGTTTGCGTGATACGTGCATATCGAAATATTGAGTAAAGAATGGAAATGTTTTAAACCTATCGCTTGTTTCGCGATGTGTACTGAGCCAAGTCTCAAAATGGTGGTAATGTTTGCATCGTAACTGAGCTATGGATATTTATGGATATTCAAGATTTTAAGAATATAGCTAGAAAAATATAATTGCGATAGAAAATAATTGTTCCTAACAAAAATCAGAAACATTACTATACTTTGAATATTTTGTATATTTTTTTCTTCAATTGAAATAAATCATTTTTTCTAATTCCTCGTGAAATATTACTTGTAATGCTTGTGGCGAGGAAGCGCAAGTTTTAAAAGAGTTTTGAGTCACCTTTGGAAGTAGAGTTAATACTGTAATAGGCCACCTTTCGCGTTGTGAACTTTAAGTCTGTTCATACAGCAGGTTCCGCTTACTTAGTCAGCAGAATAAAAGCTCTACAATCCTATTCCGCGCGATGAGACCTCTCAATGCGTCTCCGCCGAAGTTGCTGCACGCTTTCAGTTCCAAAGTATCATACGAGATTTGACATTCCCTGCCCGAAATCTGATTTTTCAATCTATCACAAACCTCTGGCCCCCGCACGATCCTATTTGAAGCTTCCTTCAGTCGCATGTTTCCTTCTAGAAAGGTATTGCCTGGTCAGCATTGTGCAACCTTCACCACTGACGCCATTTTTATCAATACGCTGCACATATTTACGCAAATTCCTATTTTTCGAGATAAATTCCTAAGAAACGAGGTCGACGTGTTCCCTAATTCTAATGGTTATAAAGATTTGAGTTCCGTTTTTACATTTTCTTATATTTCAGCTGTCTTGAAGATACAATCTTAATATAATGAACTCATAAAATAATTATCTATCGAATCGTACAATTGTTTACATGTAGTTGGAAAAATGTTAATGTTAATGGAATGGTTCAAATAGTTACTCGCAAACAATCTAGACTTTGATTATACTTTGTATTGCATTCCGTTCCTCGCATTAATATCTGATATGAATACATAAAAATCTATATTAGGTAATAACCATAGAATTACTACGAATTTTATACCATCGTCCAATGTCCATTTCTGTCCATTCCTACAGTTACGTACATTGTTTTGAGAAAACGAACGATCTCGTTCCATTTTCAAGTTTAGCTCACACTTGATGCATACATATCTTGGTCCCAACCGCAGCGACATTATTGCAATTGCACACGTGCCACAGACGTCAGCAGCGTGATCTTATTGTAGCAAAGTTTAGACCACACTCTTGGAAAGTAGCACATGCAAGAAACCAAGTTAATATAGTTTATTAAAAACTAGTATTATGCACTACCAATTTATATTATATTATACTATATAATATTATATATTTTATTATGTACTTAATTTTATATAGGAGATATTAGAAACTGCATTTTTTGCAAATTTTGTTCATTAAATCAAACGATGGACCTTCTTGATCGAAAGAAATATTGTAGTTGATAGATTCCTCAAGATGAAACCTTTCACCTCTTTCTCCGCTTGACCTTGATACCCAGTAATAAACGTTCAACATAGAATCGATATCAGACCCTTAAATCTACTAATATCCGAAGTTTGAAGCAAAAATGCACATTTCAGATAAGTTTCTTTCGATTAAATTATCGAAATTATAATCCGTCAATTTCTCTTGTTAATCCTTTGCCTTACGATGCCTTTTAATCGTATATAATAATATATAATATCGCATTATGTGTAATTCTTTCACAATTATCAAAACTAATACTTGATTTCGACTAAAGAAAAAATGATGTACATGTGCATTTATTAAGTTCTGTATCAGATATTCACTGTGAGTCTAATTGAATATTTTATGACAATTGATTAACGATTAAGTACTTATTAAAACATGCGGCATACTCGTCAAACCGATTGACACCAATTTCCCTAATTTAGGACACCAAAATGATAAAGACTCTTCAATTCTAATAAAAAGTTATAAATTAAGAAACGAAAATCATTTTAAACTCTCGTTGGTTTTTAATATTACACTTAAACTGCAAATTTTCCTTCGTTTATGGTAAATTCAAAGTTGTGAAATTACACAAAAGAAATACGTAAAATATCCAGCGGTACCTTTTATAACATATTTCCAAGAAAAACATTTTCTATCGTAACTCAATTTTCCCATCGGCTGTAGCAAAAAGTTCAGTCCAATTTTCCGGTGAAATCAAAATCTCATTCACAGTAATATACAAATGCTTAATGATCACAGTATTCCCCATTATTATACATGTCATTCTGCCACTTCCTTATCCCACGAATACCATCGATAGAAATTTTCCAGCTTCTCAAAACGAGTTCACCTAGCCAACCGAAGATCGTCGAAAACACTTGATTACCGCACCGAACAGTCGTATTCTGAAAACTTCGAATTCGCGTACAAATCCGCTGTCCAATTGTACTTATCGAATCGCTTCACCGGCGTGTCACAGGGCGAAACCGTGTCGCTTCATTTCGAAAGACTTAATTGTTCGGCCAAAACGGTCACACCTAAGAATACTTTGCCGAGACAACACGCGGGGCGTCTAGATTTAAACCGTACACCGGCAGCGGCGTGTGTCTGGCCGAGTCTCGCCGGAACGAGGCCCGCAGGCCAAGCGGTCCGACGCGACGCGACGAGACGCGGCGTTAAGCTTGTAACGCGGTCAAGATGAATATTACGTCCACCGTAAGAGAGGGATAAATTGTTCAGACGCGGAGCGTGGAGATTGCGGCTCACGTTACACACGTAACTGGAGCTTAAAAGCACGCACCGAGAGCCTGCACATGCACACACAGGCACACATGCACGCGTCGGTTGCATTCGAATCGGGGAATTCGGATAGCGCTGCGGTCCAGTTACAGGGATCCGCGTTTGCGCGATTGATTATCCCCGTTAAGGCTAGACCAGACTGGAAGATAACTAACACTAAACGTACCGCGACTGATCAAATGACTGGTTTTCAAATTTGATTTAATATTCTGTATTTTCCTTTCTCCATTTAACGCCAGAACTACCGAGCATTTAACGTGTTAACCCTATGAACTCTGTAGGCTCCAATATCGCACCAGTTATAATATTAAATACTTTAATGAATCTTAAAAGAAACTACCCTAAAATTATTCGATTTTCCACACATCCGAATTTTGTACAAAGAAGGAAAATAAAAGATCGAAGAAATGTTACAGCATTTCTAATTTTCGCTAGGAATACTATAGAAATTAGTTGCAGTTGCTGATAGATTACCAAACAATCTGGAGTGCTAAGGGTTAACTGTGGAATTTAATTTCGAGAATCTCTTATCGTGCGCGGAATAAAATGAAAAAACGAAGCGTGTACTTGTCGAATGTGGGAAGAATGCACCTAGGGTATACTTGAATGAAAAACCAAAGCGAAATAAAGGAGAATTATATGTTTATCTCGAAAAATAGAGAATTCATCGTTGAAAGAATTAGCATCGTTTCAAGCTTGAAGATGACTGCGCTTCATGAGTATAAATAACTGGTTAATACGATCGGTATGTGATCTCTAAACATTGTAATAATAGGTTATTTTCAGTTTATTCAAACATTCATTGTAGCATTTAAGTGAAACTTTATTTTCGAAATCATTTCGAATATTCGGTGCTTTTAAGATATCAATAATTGCGAAATAAGGAAACCGAAACTAGTCATTTTGATTGCTACGATGGTTCTAGTGTTAACCTTTAACGATCGACAATTTTTTATTAACTCTCTATAAAACTGTCTTAAACTTGTACCATTTCTTTCCATAAAACACTGAATTATTTATCGAAGTGTTAATTGACACAAGAGAAAGACACATGTCAGTCTCTCGTTAGTTGAATAATTAAATTATTCGTTTACAATTTCCGATTCTAGATATCGAAGATCGAAATCGCCTTCATGGCGACATTCGACCAGAAAGAGTTTACTTCATATCAATACTTGCATTGTTGGAGTAATCGGTTTTCCAATGTTTGTCATTTCTTTTGTTGCCGTTTTCACTAAGGAAAATTCATCCCCTCACTTGTTTACCTTTGTTTATAATCCGTTATTTGACTTGTTACAGTAGGAATAGATATTTTATGAAGTGCCGATTAGTTTTGAAAAGTCCGTGAACAAATTTTAGACCTGTTACGTCAAACGCATCCGATTTTTGTTATTTCCTGGAATTTTCTTTCACATTTGTCGGCGTGACGAACGTTATCGGCGTGAAACTGCGGCGATATGATACAACAGGCAGTTGTAACGCCGACAAAAGGTCGTACGTTTGCATCGAGCTAGTTTTTGCTTTCCGTTGGACTGGAAAATAAAATACAACATGTTGAGAGAAACGTGGTAGCGGGCAATACATGGCGCAGTTTGATAGTCTTCGAGCAATGAATGTATTATTTACATCTTGTAGACTTACCTTCTGAAGATGATTTAGTTCGTACTGATAACCCTGAACTAAAACAGTATGTCCCTATACTAAATTAATTAATCTTTTATTTCCCTTTACATAATTATTGAAGAAATCAGTACAATAACAAAGGTAAATTTTTCTAGAAACTATTTTACCCTCTTGAGCAAAATAATATATAAATTCCCGACGCATTGCAAAAACGTAATTATGTTTAAACAGTCATTAGCATTTTATCTATCCGATTATCCAGTGATTTCTTAAAGATCAATAGCTAAGAATTTTAAGTTCTTAATTGAAATAACAATTAGAAATGTGGCTCAATAAACCTTCTGGTTCAACATAATCTAACAATATTTTAAGAAAAATATTAAGAAGTTACCGTATAAAAGAATATAAAGAAATTCCTTTTTGATATGACACAGTCACTGAGAATTCCGTTAATAAGCCTCCTCCTTCAATAAAATGAATAGCCTCTCAATTTTTATACACACATGTTTCACCAAAAATCACACGCGAGAGAGGAAAAGGATTCGCAGACTCGCATTCAGCGCACGAAAATCCGTAAGGAACGCTTATCGCAGGTTAGAAGCGCAGATGTGCGTTGAACGGTGTAATTAAAAAATCGGAATGCCGATTACGGGATTCGAATGGGAAACGCTCGGTCTCGTGCCTCGTCGCGTGAACCTGCGTACACACATGTACAGAGTGTACCGACGTATCTGCCGATATCCCGAAGTATGCACAATGAAGCGACGCCTGTTCAATAATAATCACTTAGCTATTAATGAAGAGTGAAACTCACGGCGCATTTTTCCGCGGGTTTTAACAAGTCAGCCGTAGACGACGCGACGGAGCGCCGCTATCGGGTCGCTTTTAATTTACCGAGCGCGTCGCTCCGTGGTCACGATTGATTCGGTGAATTAAGTTTGAATATAATTCTATCCGAACGCGAGCTCCGGCTCCCGAAACTTATTTAAACCGGGCCAAAACTCATGACTGATTCGCGCCGCGGAACTTCCGGAAATTGGTTACCGGGCTACGTAAACGAAGATAAATCATCGGCAGAGAAGTTTCGCCGACGGGGGAAGAGAGCGCGGACCACTGAAAGATAAACTACCATCGCACAATACCTAATTCCTATCACGGCCGGTCACATCTTTGCGCACTTGCGGCCGGCTGTTTTACGAGCGTCCTCGATTAATTAAACTTCTGGACCGCGCGAACCTTTGCCGCGTTTTCCCGCGTTCCTGCCGAGATTCCGGGGTTTTCAACTTTTGACGGCCGGCACGTTTTAGCGCTGAACGCACCGCGACCGGTCGGATGACCGGTTTTAGAATTTCATTTAATATTCTGCTTTGTTCTTTGTTCGTTTAGCTTTATGTCAGTTGATGTATTGTTGGATTAGTTTTCTGATTTTTGTCATTCCTTTTGTTCCTTTTTTCAGTAAGGAAAACGTGTCTCTTGATCTTGTTTTGCTTTAGTTTATTATTGGTTTATTTTAGTTATTTATTACTGATTATTCTTTAATGCGTCAATTGAATGAAATTAAACTAAATCAAATTATAGTCGTTGTTGAAAGTATCGCGTTAAATTGTTATTATTCTTCGTTATTTGTGTCTCTTTAGACGTCGCAGTCAAGGAATCACCGAGTTAATGAATTAAGCGAATGGAAACACGCATACGATGCAGAGCTTCGCTAATAACAATTCCTTCTTTGTGTGATTTCTTGATTGTGATTGATGATTTGTTGAACTTGCTAATTCAGTGTGATATGTTTTAGAATGTGTAAATTATTTTGAATCATTGTATGCTACAATTGAGTGAAATTGATAGCAAATTATTACGTTCATCGCGACTGAGAGTTTTCTTAATTATCATTGGGAGTTAATTATTATTGAGGAGAAACTGATTATTACTTTTTATTAGTTGCAAATGTCAGATGGGAAAACTTAGAATTTACCTATTAGTACAAACAATTCCATTTTTTAAACGTAAAAACTTGTTGGAAAGTTGTTTCTGCGAGATAACGCGGGATCGCGTACAGCAAAAACTGCGGAGGAAATATTTCGGTCCTTGGTTAGGAAACATGAATTCATTCCTTGCGTTCTTCAGGCGTTTCACTAACCGCTTATTTTTGCCCGTGCAAAATTATTTAACAGAAGAAACGTTTATGAAGGCAACTGTTGCGAAATTAACATTGCGACAATTTTCTTTGTCAAAGGAAATGAAGCTTTATGAAAACGTGGTACAAAGGTGTATACAGCGATGAGAAAATGTTATCGAGAAGAAGACAATACTTGAATGATTAAAAGAATCGTAATTATAATAAAATGATACGAAAACCTCATAAGTTTATGTAATTGCATTTTGTGTATTTATTTTAATAGTGATTTATGTTTTAATAAAGCTACAGGATTCATTATATTGCTTAATGAATGATACACAACCTTATATAGATTGAAACCTGGATTTTCTTTTTTATTTCTACCACTTTTCATTATAATGATTAAATTAATTTCTATTAGTTGTTTTATTATTATAAAATATATTTGTTTATATGTTTGTAACATATGTTGACCGTGTCAATAAGTAACTCACTGTGTCTTCAGAAACCTAATATCTGCTTCAAAGAAAATAGAAACCTTATGTTTCTTTCAAACACTTCTCTTCCAGAAGTATGAGACTTTTATACAGTTTTCACTGTTGAAGCTGTTGGGCGTAAGCCATGCACTTTTGGCGGAAGTAATCCCGACATTTTAGAAGCACATACGAAAAGCCTCGACACCGAGGATTCTTTTTTTTAAGGCAATAAGAAACTGTTCACTCTTTCTTGTTTTTGGTGAAAATACAACTTCGCGAATTGCCAAAAATTAAGCTTATATATTTCTTGTCATATTCATACCCTCAATTATTTAAAACAAATTGTTGTTTCATCCCTTTATGCAATTTAAATTTAGCTTTATATAGTGCGTCAATAAAATTACACTATTGCACTAATATATTCTATAAAACTACACTATATTGCATTAATATATTATGTAATAAAATTACGATACAACAAATATATTTAATATTATCATATAAATATATTATAATATATTATATATTATAAATGTATAATATATAATATAATAATATTACATAAACTTACTATTACAGTCCGAAATACGGTCTACATCTCAAAAATAAATAATGTAGATATCCCAGATCATCCAAGTTATCGTCTCATCCCCCACTTATCCTCCCTAACGACATCTTAATATTATCAGCGTGCCGTTAAGTATCAACGAGTCATCGATAATCACTAGCAGCACCATCATCCTCCGATCAAACAAACTTTACCTCTCGAAGAATCGATCTTAAATTTGATCGATCAGCGGGCTTGCCATCGGGGGGCACGAGATTCCGCGGAGATTACCATGTCTCCTTCATTCATTTCCCAGTTGATTAAACATCTTCCCATAAATTTGTCACAAGGAACAAGCGGCCCTGGCACCGTCGACTAGCTCTAATTCAATTAAACGAAGTAACACGCTCCATTGATTTAAGATTCCGCCGGAGTTTCAGCGGGCTGCTGTTGGCCCAGCGTCGCATCCCTTCGTGCAACGTCTAGCTGTCGCAAACCAGTGCTCTCCGCGTCGCTATTCCTGCAATCCGCTCGCGGAAGCGTGCACGCCACGAGCAACTCTGCAAAATCGACCTTAGGACAGTTTATTTTTGTTGGAACGTGGCTGGGGGAGAATTAACCCCTTCAGACCTGTTTTTTGTACGAAATTATCTTCACTTGCGTAACAAACGGAACGGCATTCAATTGACTAACTAAGCTGCAAATTTTTATATGAAGTCCAGTTTTTAAGAACATAATTAGAAAAATTAATTTCCGATTTCCAAATAGTTTCTATTTTATAAAAATCACTGTAATGATTATTCTGCACACTGTTGCATTTTCAAGTTTTCTATAAATGCAGAAAAGTTTACTGTTTAGTAATGACATTGCTTTAAGTAAAATGGTGGTGATATGAAGTAGTAAAGCGTATAAGCGCAATAATTAGTGTTATTGAACAGTTTATTGCAGATTAACCCTTAATGGTTGAAAGACACTACTATATAGAAACGTAAAAAATTGTATTCTGTTTTTTATTCATTACTTTTGCTGTTATTTAAGATGCATTTTCTATCTTGTTATACTAAAAGTCTATCAATGTTTTATATTTATATTTTGGAAAATCATCATCGGAGACATCTATTGATTAATTTTATAATCCTAGTTGCAAATTAAAGTCATGAATCAATAAAACAAGTGAAATAATATGAGACAGGGATATCTTTGTTTCTAATTAAAATAAGCATTACTAGACACTTCTTCAAATACTTGTTGCTTAGAAACTAATAAAACTTCTACTCATTTCAATTAAGCGGAGTCACAATACTCATTTAATGTTATTAGGAAGAAATACGTTTCGCCACACGCAGTGCAGTAAAAATAATTATTTTAATTACACGTGACTGGCCTGAAACAGTGAAATTATGTTCGCGTGATACACAGATGGGAGTCTGGGTAGTAAAGTGTAAAAATACCTTAGCGTTTCGTCGCTGACGTTTCCCCGAAGGTTTCATAAATTCTGACAGATCTTGGAAATCTAGATTGACTTGAAATTACAAGAAAGCTCGGGTATTTGCCCCAACCCGAACGCTGGCTGTTTACTGTGCGCGAGGTCCTCCCTACGTTTTCTGTTCACTGAATTTCAAGATAAAAGTGAGCAGCGTCGAGATTGCCGGTACAACTAAGGACAGACAAGCGGTTTACCGGTAGTTTACCGCCGCATTTTACGTGTCAAATTGTCCTTCCAGTTCACACAAACAGGCCCACAGCAATTCACCGCCATGTTTTACATTCCACATTTTCACATAACACAAAAACCGAATGGAATTTGTATACATCAAAAAATTCTTTTCTGTTCGCACGGACCTTAAAAATCTACATTAATCCTTCTTTTTCGTCGAGTCGCGACGTTCTCCACTATTTCATTTTTGCAATCCGCATATAAAAACCTTGTATTATTGTTAGCATACATAATTCTTTCTCAGAGTAATTACCATTGTCTTCAACACGGCACGATTCAAATTCACATACGTATTTCGACCTACAGTTACCTCTTATTTTAACGAATAAAAAATATCATCCAAGACTTCCATTGTACACAGATAAATACTACAAATGCAAGCTTCTATTATGTATAAAACAGAACTCTCCAATGAACAGAAATTAATTCCTTTCCCTGCAACCAATTAGAAATCCCTTTTAAGTGCGAACATTTTCCTGCCACGCCGATTTATTCCAATTTCGTCCCGAAGACCCTATAAACTCATCGAAAACCGTGACGTGCCTCACGAATACGGGAAGATGCGTAATTATTTCCCAAGAGGTCGGTGAATTTACTGAAAAAAACTCGTGGAATTAATTGTGCCTTTACAATTCCCGCGATAATTCCCGAGCAGGACGCGCGGAGTCCCGCAAAAACCCGGCGAGTCCTATTCGATCTCTGCACCGGTCAGGATCTCCGACTCGTTCCTCAAGTAGAGAGATAGAAAGAGACAGAGACAAGATCTTCTGCTCGCGGTGCACCGTGTGCATGGACATATTGTGAATAATAAATAGAGGAGTCGGTGCGGCGATAAAGCTTCGCTACGCGTTATTACTATATTACACGTGAGGGGCGCAGCGACGTTCGCCTCCCCCCTCTCTCCGTTTCACCCCAGGCCTGTGTCCATCCTCGGCGTTTCTCTCCATCCCACGGGCGTCTCCAGCTCTATACAGGGTGTTGAAAAAAAGGGCTCAAGACTTTGAGAGTATATAGGGCACCGAATCCTCCTAGAAACTGTGTTATAATTTATTTATTTTATTTCATAATGATGTTTGATTATTGCACTGCGGGTAGACTGTAGATTTTTATGCATTTATGGGGAATTTGAGAGTGCAACGTTGCAGAGTGTACATGATAAAGGAATATATAAGATAGTCGAAGTAATGGTATTTACAGTGTTTATTAGGGAAAACCTTTTCCTAATGTTGCACTTATGAGATAGAGAAAAGGTTTCATCGAACATGAGTCGAGAAATGAATATTTTCGAGTAATTTCTTTTATCGAAACGATCGATTTTCTCGCCTCGTGATCTATCGTAGACTATGGAAACAATGGACAGTGGATACCTAATATGTAGTATGTATTATAATTATAGTAATCCTATATTACGATACATGCGTAGAATGGAAAGACAGACGATCCATTGTTTCCATACGACGCGATAGCTCTGGAGGCGAGAAAGTCGATTGCATCGATTGGAAGAAAGACAATTGTTGGTAACTTGGAAAATATGATTTTTTTGTGTAACCTTTGAATACTCGTAAACGATTCCTATCATGTTTGCATTTAAGCTGGCTTACATTTAACTCGGTTTACATTACAATTACGTGATCTAGTCCTACAGGTGCACTTCCAAAACAGTTCGACTAATTAATCTGAAAATGTTAATTAATAAGCCAAAGTACCAAAAAGAAAAATATTGTTGCAAATATTGAAATTATCCATAAGTAAACTAATTTTCAACTATGTACGTAGCAATT
Source organism: Nomia melanderi (assembly GCF_051020985.1). NCBI lineage: Eukaryota > Metazoa > Arthropoda > Insecta > Hymenoptera > Halictidae > Nomia > Nomia melanderi. The sequence goes on along the minus strand of NC_135004.1, from coordinate 9,726,419 downwards.
CGTTCTATTTACCAAACCAGTTTAACTACATATTCGATTCGATTTACACGCCGTCTAATATGCCATCAAAATATGAGCTACCAGTGAACACGCAGTCTAATGCGATATCGAAGTGTTGAATTAGCAGTTTACAAAACTAAACCAAAAACTTTTTATCAACACACACGATTTAATCTACGTTTCATGTTAACACTTAAGCAACCGCTTAAAGAGAAGTATAACTATAACCATTTTGACTAATCTTAATTAAACTGATTCAACAGATTTGACTAAAAATTGTGTTTCACAAAAGCAAGAAAGGTATTGAATTGGAAGTATCCCCAGTTCAAAGCTTACTAAATAACAAAAGAAAAAATAAATAAAATAATTGGTAACACGTTACTAAGGGAAAATCGGGCGATCTCCTGGTTCGGTTGACTAAGTGTTAACACCAGGTTTACGGGCATTTATTGTTCAGTATATTCTATTGTCCCCAGAAAAATTGATGTTCTTTTATTCAGATTTTGGAGATCACGGGTTCAATAATATAATAGATAATCGGTATACATAACCGTGTAACTGCATCAATCGAAACCGGCGTAAACATTTGCAAAATAATATTTATAAAATTTAATATACCTAAACCTAGTATTAACACTAAACGTACCGACATTTTATGTACACCTATTCTCACCGTAACCACTAAAATAACTGGTTATAAAATAAAGGTAAACAGACTAAACGATCCGTGTTTCTAATTAAAACCAGAAACAAAAGGAAAATGAAAAATCTAATCAACCGGACAATATAAAAACTGACATAAAGGTAAATGGACAAAAGAAACTGCAGAATTTTTAATCAAATTTAAAAACCGATTATTTGACCAGTCGCGGTACGTTTACTGTTAATGAATGCCACGGAAATCACCGGTGACCCCTAACTGAATTGAATTACTATAGTTCACTCAGTTAAACTATGATTACTTGAAAAGATTTCTATACTACCATATGCTACATAATGCGGTGACATTCAACTAGACGAACATACAATGACAATAATACAATTCAATCAAATAATTTAATATTATATTTTTTCCATTTCGTGTATTTTGGTCTATGAAATCGTGCGGCATTGAATGATTATCAATTGATTGATAATTCAGTGTACGTGTTACTAAATCAATTTGAATAATCTCTTCGAGAAATATCTGTTATCCTTTTAATAATTGCAAAAAGAAGAAACCAGGAATGGATCATTTTGACCCGTCTGGTAGGTTTAGTGTTAAATACAATAACCGAGTAAGGATTTTTAAAGAATCCGACTTGAAAAGGTCAAAATACCAAATCCGTTCTCAACACCCTATATACCGGGAGAGTAGAAATGAATACGGAACGGTCCAACACGAGTGCGTGACCGGTGTGCGTGTGTCGATGTGGATCACGCGAGCTCGCGTGCAAGATCTACTCTTTCGCCTCTCCGGCTCGCCCCGTCCGATATATACCATGCTCCACTCGGATCTATCCCCTGCGTCTCGACCACCCCCGTCCCTCCTCCTCTTCGCCCTTGTTCGTTCTAACCGCGGAACCTGGCCAGCGAACTCCCGTGACGCGACGCGCGGGCAAATCCACGGCCAACGGCTTCGAGTCTCTTCCCTTTTCCCCTTTCCCCTCCGCGCCGCTTCTGGCCACGACTCCCACGCTCCTTAGCGTTTACTCCGAATATGGGACGGGTTCTGGTATTTTAATTTCTACGCGCGCTTCAATCCTCCCCTGTTATTTCCATAATTTTGGATGGACTGGACCGGGCTCCGGTGTCGCGCGGACGAATCGCCGCTTTGGATTACCCTGTCCTCGCGGCAAGGATGACTCATCCTTGATGAAGGAGTTGCGTTGGGGTTGCCAATTCAAGTTTGGGGCAAGATAGTGGCGTATGTACCGG